>NW_018403789.1:622386-697581 GCF_002113885.1 Mizuhopecten yessoensis | reverse complement strand
TTTGACATGACGGATCCTTTTAGGACAGAGTAAGACAGTGGTCCAACTGTCGCCTCGCAGAAATCGGGCTTGCAGGGAAGTAATAGTTATTCCCGCTTTTGGATACAGGTTTCCGGGGACTATCTCCGGTTTTTCCTGGGCGTGCAGGTTGGTTTCGATGACCGGGGGTTTATTTCGGGTTTTTTGTTGTTGTTTTTGTTTTTTTGTTTTTTTCGCAGTCAGACTTGGAGATGTACATTTTTGACGTACACATGTAGCATTGTTTAGCCCGCATTATCACGGGTATATTTTAGACGTCATTCTCATCTTTTTGAAACGATTTTGAAATGTATATATCTAGTTGTGTATAACGTTGTATATTGATTAAACGCCCACCGTCCTACGTCCATTCGGCGAGCTAGCGGCAAATAGTACATTTGTGTTGGTGTGAATTTTTTAAGTAGCCGAGTGGAGTTAGAATATGTGTATTTCAGACATTTGTAACGAACCCCTGTTGATCAGTGCAGTGTAACAGACGATATTTCTGATAAATTGCATGAGTGTTAAAATTGTTTCCATGCCGGCATTGGTAATTTCAACCGATGTGCATTTTGTACGATATTGCAGACCTAGTAAGTATTTTTTTTATAAATTCTTTTTTCTTTTGAACGTAGATTACAATTACATTGTCAAGTCTCACAATGCCCAGCGATATTTCAACGGCCGTCATATTTATTTACATTGGATATTGTAGTTCCGGTCAGTGTTGTATTAATACGCTAAGAATTGTGTCTCGTGCTGCATGGTAATTAAAGTCCCATCAACGACACAGCTTTCAAAGAGGCTATATAGTGACAATGCCATGCAAATGTAAATATAAAACGGGAGTTTCATATTTCCCCGCGAACACACATTGTTCTCTCTTGTGTGTTGCCCTCATAAACAATAAAGAAAAATAGCTGAATTTGTTTTAAATAGTTCTTTTTTTTTCAAATATTTTATTCCCCCAGCCATTTTTTTCATAAATATGTATATACATATACTGCTTCCGAGCAGATATCTATATACATTTAAGCATTGAACTGTTTTTGTATGGTATTTATGATCTATTTGAATGACACAGCTTTGCAAGCAAACAACATAATGCCATGATTTTATTATTGAATCTATGCGTATTATACTTGAAAGAAATGCTTTTTGTTTCAATGATGTATTTTATCATCAGAAAAAAGGCACTGCGAGTGGTCCCAAAGTGGCCCCTACATATGCAACCCTGGTATTTGGGTTGCTAGAGGAAAGTTTATACAATGTTATTGAAACGAAGCAAAGACTTCCGTGAATTTATTGAAAAAAACTTTCTACGTTTTCTAGATGATTGTTTCATCATATGGCCAGCTGACTTGTGTGTAGATGAGTTATTTAGTGGTCTTAATTCTTTGAATCCTTCTATTCGTTATACTATTGAAGTGAGTGAGTCTTCGTTACCATTTTTGGATGTGCTTGTCATTTTAAAAGACAATATTGTTTCTACTGATATATATACAAAACCTACAGATTCTCAAAATTATTTGAATTTTTATTCAAACCATTCTAAACATGTTAAAGTAAATATTCCTTTCAATTTAGCATCACGTATCGTTACTTTAGTGAGTAATAAGATTACAATGAAGAAAAGGCTTGATGAACTTACTACATTTTTGAGATCTCAAGGATATCCTGAAAGTATTGTTGAAAAAGGTAAAAGTATGGCAATTGAAAAAGGACTTTTTACAGCCCGCACTCGTGTTGTAGATAATATGCCTATAATGCCATTTGTTTCAACGTTCAACCCTCGTAATTTCAACATATTTCCAGTAATCCGGAACAGATGTGAAGATTTGAAACGAGGTAGCGAACGTATGAAAAAAGTCTGGGATCGTTGTGCTTTAATAAACAGCAAAAGACAACCAGAAAATCTTAAACGTATTCTAACTAGATCAAGGTTTGAAAGTAATCATCTTAATGGATGTGTATCAAAATGTAATACACCTCGTTGTGGTACTTGTAACCTAATTATAGAAGGAAGTGATGTTAAGTTCAAAAATGGTTTTAGCTTTAAGGTTAAAAAGCATATGAATTGTAAGTCCAGTAATGTAATTTACGCAATGATTTGTAACAGTTGTTCTGAATTTTATATCGGTCAAACGGGCTGTGAACTACGAACAAGGATGACTGTACATAGACAAAAAATACGAACAGAGAGCTTAAGATTTTTACCAGTTAGTAAACACATACATGCTTGCGCTGATGACAAATTTAAAATATTTCCTATTTCAAACGTGAGGCTAAGGAAGCTGAACTCATCAGACTTCTTAGACCCCGCTTGAACAGTACTGTTTGACAAATATTTTATAATGTTCTAACTTTATGTTACGCCTAACGGCTCGGGCACTATACCTCCCCAGACAACACTATAAGAGAACAGTTTCCTCGGGAAAGGGTCATAATAGAATAATAGTACATGGTTATGCATGATACATATTCTAAACGCGTTATAACGGGGAAAATCATGTTATTCAGCTAGCTTGTACCACGCGTAAAAACAGTTTCTGATGCGCAGTACCGGTACGAGGATACTAAATAATTAATTTAATAAAAATGAATTAAGGAAAAAAAGGTAAAGGACTAGGGGCGTTAAGGGCCATTTCCAGCTTCCTCGGATATTTAGGTTTAAGTGTTATACTCGTATTCTGGAATAAATGAAGTACGCAAATATGATGTTAGCAGAAGTCCGTTTATCAGGCAGCGAGTCCATTACAGAATAAATAACTTAAAAATGACAGAAAATGAAAAGGGAAATGAATTGATTTTAAAGAAAAATGTAATTTCACCTGCGTGTGAGAACCAGGGTGTCATGTGTAAAAAAAAGATGTGGTCCCGAAATGGCACAATTATGAATATTAGAATAATTTGAATGATTGTAATAAATATCCGTCCAATCCTTTCCTAGCTTTAGTACCACGTGTTTTATGACGTTAACCTGCCTGGTTTGAATTTTAGGAGTGCATATTTTCATAAAAATAGAAAGTAAACATATTACTTGCCTGCATAAATAAGGGATACACTAGTCAATGGAAACGTTGATCCATATGAAGGGACCTGGAACGGTTGAGTTTGGAAGGCGGTCGGATATCTCTGGAAGGTCGCCATTGTCTGAAAATTGCAGTTTTATATAATTATGCAAGTATTGGTATAATATTCATAATTCAAATCAAATAAAAACAGTAACTGTGATTTGCACATATAAAACCAAAACGAGATTATTTTTCAAATATTTGTAGTAGAGGTGGTTATGTTATGAATGATAGAACAATTCCTCTGGGTTTTGTTCAATGTTAGTGTACAAAGTACAAGCTAGTCATAGACATAAAATAGACACGTAATCATATTTAATAGTACAAATGCAAGGGAAATAACTCTTACACGATTACATAACTTTACCCTTACAAATCTAGTATCAACGATAAGACAATACACATTACAATTACAACTTTTATGAAATACAATCAAACTGAAGATTTGACTCAACACAAAGTTACTGGACAATATACTAAATTCACAGTTAGCAGTCTAGCGACATACACCTTCTCAAATTAATACTATATATATACTTTTACAAAAAAAGACTATAGCATACCTGAGTGTGGCACAAGGCCTTGGCTACAATCTATTTGTACGATGACTTCTTTGATCATATGCGATACGGATATACTGTAATTTAAATAAAAGGCATCTAAATAAATTTATCGAACCCTAGCCAAATGAGCACAACGTAATAACGCCTCTTACAAAAAATCAAATTACATGACCTCCATTATAACGTTTTAATATAAAAAAAATACGTTAATCATATCTGATTTCTTATTAAATGAATAACAAATCATCTATACTTAGATTAGATCCAAATAGAATTATCACTCAAATAAAACACATAATACATAAACGTTGGGTATTACACAAAGACAATTACACTTACATTTACATCTCTCCATCTGTCACATATGAGGCCTCAAAAGGTACTAGCGTGATTTATTTGCCCACAAAGAAACACGCACCAAAACTGACCACCCATGAACAACTGTATGGTATACCAACGTATCAACATACGTAACGAGCAGAACACCACAATACACATGTAGACGTAACATCACAGCATAGAATACAACACACAGACACGGTAGTTACATTACTGGGAGTATGAAATATATACATGGACAGTCGACGTGCTACGGACGGACTTAGTAAACAAACATACATAAAAGCAAATACATTAATTCTGTCCCTGTTACATATTTATGCATGAATACCATTGATAAAGCTGTATAAAATAAATAAATAGCTTAATGAGTCCGGCAAACGGCAGCTGTGCATGGTATAGGAGTTTTTTTAACCGGAAATGAAGTATGTGAAAGTGAAAGTAGAAGTTCACTGTCAACAAATATACGACTAGTTGTAGCGGGATTTACATTATTTTAACCGGAAATGAAGTATGTGAAAGTGAAAGTAGAAGTTCAGTGTCAACAAATATACGACTAGTTGTAGCGGGATTTACATTATTTTAAAAAGAAATAGGAGGTTTATAGGGGTAAGTGGTGGAGAAAGGGTTATTAATATGTATTTCACAACGGAATGAAAATAATTCCTGCATGTATAACTTACTGTTTAGTCATTAAAATGTTTAGATCTGTATTGTCTTCCCTGATTTTCTTTTATTTTCAGTAATTTTATTAAATTGAATTACTACACCTACAAAAACGATCAGAAGCCTTTGATAGCGGGTTCCTGAATTCAAACACTCAAAACAATGCTTGTAAAATTACTTATGGAAACTCTTTTTAACAATAAATTTATGTGGATTAAATGTTTATATTATATATTCGCAGACATATTACATCAATTTTCACAATTATTACACATGCAATTCACAAGAATTTAAAATAACAAATTTACTTTAGGTTATGGACATTTATTTATTGTTTCAGATTGGTAATACACAAGCACAATACCCATCTTCAGTGTCAATAATTACACCTGTATTTACTATTACAGACAGGTTATGAATTTTTAATCATTGCTTCAGACTGGTTATAAATTTGTGTTAACTATCACAGACATGTAAGAAAAAAATACTGATTGCTTCGACTGGTTATAAACTTATAATTATCTTAACTAAGAATCCATCTTATATATCAGCTGAAACGACAACTCAACACCCGATAAAGGTCCATTTCCCAACATCTGTGTGTAATCCGATGGCAAAGCGATTTGTGGGATTCCAGCAGCAACAAAGAAGGAGAATCAGGCGATTCTACGTACATGGAATAAACCGACAAATATCCTCAGAAGCTGCCATGCGAAGCTATCTTGAGGAAGCTAATGTGCGCGTTACTTTGTTAAGGTATTTTGAGAAACGATGGAAGAACACGGCATCAGCGCAATTGAACATAGTAGCGGAGGACGCAGATATTATCAGCGATGATTCGTTCTGGCCCGAAGGGATCCGAATGAGGGAATGGCAGCCACGCGAAATTTTCTTGAGTGAGCACAGATATGTCTGAAATTGTTAATGCGATGTGTTGGAACATTGAAGGCATCATGTCAGGGACACCATATCTAATAGACTGCCTTCAGAAATATGATATTAATGTTTGTGGTATATCTGAGCACTGGTTACGCGAATTTAATATGTCATTTATGGACACATTTAAATCTATTGGGTACAGATGTATAGCTAAACCAGTTTTTGAATTAGACCCTTTTAAGTACAAATGTAGCATTAGAGGAGGAGTTGCTCTGCTGTATAAAGAATCCTCCTTCAGAGTCCAAGAGATCGAGGTTGACAGCCCGAGAATAGTAGGGGCTGAGATAACAATATCTGATGACTTAATTCTGTATTGCTTTGTTGCATACATGCCTGCTTCTTCGAGAACTATAGAGTTATTCATAGAACACGTTGAGCTTCTAGAAGGTCTGTATTCTGTTTACTCCGAAAAGGGGAAGGTGATGTTCATAGGGGACATGAACGTTAAAATTCAAGGTACTAGGTGTAGCATAATTGAAAATGAAAGATCGAACATTTTTCAAAAGTTTTTAAACCGATGTAATTTAATATCGGTGAACGTACAGGATAAGTGTCTTGGGCCTCATAGTACTTTTTTCCCTCAGACTGGCAAATCAACACTTATTGACCACATAATTATCGAATCAAGTATGTTTGATTTAGTAGAAAGTGTGTCTATTTTGAAAGAAAATGATTTGAATTTGTCAGAACATGTCCCAGTGATAAGTTCAATACTGATATCAGCCAATGTAACATTTAATTATAAACGTCCTGATAAACATACACGGTTTAATTGGAAGAAAGCAGACCCTAATGCTTACAGAGCAGCTTTAAATAAGAATTTGTCTCATATCAATGTTACAGAAACTGAGAATAGTGAACAGGAATTGAGTCTAAGCAAGGAATACATAGAAAAATATCATTGTGAAATTGTCTCTGCAATAGGTAATGCTTCTTTAGAATCTATACCGACTGTAAGGTACAAGCATTACCTAAAACCATATTGGAATGACCAGTTATCTGTTTATCATTGTAATATGAGATTAAGCAGACAAAAATGGGTCGGTGAAGGTAAACCAAGAGGTGGGAACTCGGAAAGTTTTAAAGAGTACAAATTGATGAAGAAAGAATTCAGGAGAAATCTTAGACAAGCTTTTGATAAGTATATGTCTGACCAGTTATCAGAGATTGATCAATCAAACGAAATAGATCAAAAACTGTTTTGGTATCTATTTAGAAACAAATCCATGAAACAGCGACCTTCTCAAACAGAATTTACATGTGACGGTCAAACGTTTAGAGACCCAAAAATTATTGTAAACAAATGGGCATCTCACTTCGAAAACATTTTCAAGAATGACTGCAATAGTTTATTTGATGAAGATTTCAAACATGACGTTTCGAGTAAAGTAAGAGATATAGATGTCCAAATCTGCGAAGAGGACAAGTTTTTGAAGAAATCTGTTACTGTATCTGAAATCGAAAATATATGTAAAAAGTTGAAAACAAATAAGGCAGGAGGTCTAGACAATCTTGTTTATGAACATTTGAAATTTGGAAACTCGTTGCTATATGTCCACCTATCAAAATTGTTTAATGCCGTAATTAAGTGTCAATATATACCAAAAGAGTGGAAAATGGGAACAATAATTACTTTGCACAAAGGAAACGCAAAACCTAAAGATGACCCTAATAGTTATAGGGGAATTACTTTGTTACCAGTCATTTTTAAAGTTTTTGAAATGATTTTAGCTAAAAGATTAGATTCAGTTCTTAATTGTAACAACTTTCCGAATAAGCAACAGTCAGCATATCAAAAAGGACTATGCAGTTTGTTAACTGCATTTAATCTGCAAGAATGTATACATTATAATTTAGAAAGAGAAGAAGATGTTTATGTGGCCTTTTTAGATAGTAACAAGGCATTTGACACCGTATGGCATGATGGTTTGTTGTATAAGCTAAATGAGATCGGTATCACTTCAAAGACATGGCATATTTTGAAATCAATATACACAGATATAAGAAGTAGTGTTATATTTAATGGTTTAAGTTCAAGATGGATCCGTATGGAGAGGGGGATTTTACAGGGGAGTGCGTTGTCTGCCAAAATGTATCTTGTATTCATAAACAGTTTATTAGACAGTATTGAAAAATGTGGGAAGGGTGCACTTATTGCCGATTTAAGAATTAATATACCAACACAAGCAGATGATATATGTCTGGTTAGTACACAGCGTAAAAGCTTACAATACATGCTCGAGATGTGCGAAGCGTATAGCAGAAAGTGGCGTTTCACATTTTCTGCAGTTAAAAGTAAAATAGTGTATTTCTCTAGAAAAAAGAAGCGAAATCTTAGTACGAAATTATATCTATATGGGCATCTTCTTCCAGAAGTTGAGGATATAACACATGTTGGCGTGATGTTGAACTATAATTTTAATAGTATGGAACGTACAGTACGCGCATGTAATAAGCTTAAGAGTGGTGTCATGAGTTTAATTAAAAGTGGTGCTCATCCATGTGCATTAAATCCTTTAACGATTAGTAAAATACTGAAATCAAAAGTATATGCTTCAGCCCTATATGGGTGTGAATTATGGTGTCTTCAAAAAACCGAAATTTTAATGTTAGAAAGAGCACAACGTTTCATTTTAAAGTCAATTCAGGGGTTCCATACAAGAACCCGTACAGATATGTGCACAGGCCTTCTGGGTTGGTTAAGTTTAGAAGCATACATAGATACCAAGAAATTATTATTGTTTGGAAGATTATGCAACTTGGAGAAAAACTGTATATCTTATCTTGTGTTTTTTACTCGTCTTTGTATGGCAGTTATAGGGACCAATGTGTATAATAATGGATTTATGAATGAAGTAATTAGGGTACTAAAGAAATATGATTTATACAAATTAGTACAAGAATGTTTATCAAATGGAATATTTCCAGTGAAAAGTATATGGAAAGCGAAAGTAAAGCATAATGTACAGTTATATGAAGAAAAAGGATGGAAGGAGAGAATGAGTGGTGACCGCGATTTCTGCAGATTTATATTTGTTCATGATAATTTGGCTCCTCATATATTGTGGAAATTGTTAATAAAATTTCCTCAAAACAGAGAAGCCATACATAGTATAATGAAATTGATTGTATCTCTAAGACATTCAGAAAAAACTGAATTATGTCATAAATGTGGACAAATGTATAACGATATATATACCCACATAGTTTTACAATGTGATTGTACTGAAGACTTACGAGATCAGTTATGGTGTCAAGTCATTAATACATGTGAACTTATGTTTAGTGTATATTTACACTCTCATTCAGACTATGAATTATTTCACCTACTGATTGGTGGCAATATAACGTATGAACTGAATACATTAGAGTTAACAGAATTTCGTATGGCATCAGTCAATCATATTTCAAAAATGCTTAATGTATACTTCGAATGATTATTCAATACTTTTGGGTATATCATTCTTAACATTATTAATTATGTATTCTTTTGTAAACTGTACTCAAATTGATTAACTTATTTCTATTATGTTAACTTATTATGTTGTGCAATAATTTTTGCCTTACCATCTATTTGATTTTGTATCTATTATCTTATATATCATTATAATTACATTATTCTGTTTGTAAAATCTTCTTAAAGGAGGAAATAAAGAGAATAATAATACATTATGAGGAACTTTTATTAATTGTTTCAGACTGTTTACATACATGTATATTTACTATCACAGAAAAAAGTTATATCACATGTATTTTAGACAAGTGATACACATTTCATCATCAGATTGGTTCTAGTTGTGTTACAAGATTTATCTTTGTGTGACCAAAAAGGCACAAGCCAGATACAGGCATGGTAACATCTGTAACACAGTCAGTGCTACGGCGTTGTGTAATTGGTTACGTATATCGGTGAATCCAGTTTACGTATATCGGTGAATCCAGGTTTACATAGATATGATCTTTAAATCACAACTGACCATCTATGCACGTGCTAATTGATTGTGTGTGGGGCTCATGGACCTCATGGTCGTGAATCCAGAATTACATAGATATGAGCTGATAGTCTCAACTGACCAACTATGCACGTACCAATAGATTATAATCGGGTATAAATATAACCTAGAAAGGAGATAAGGGGACACAAGCTAGGGACGGAAAGAAAAGAGACTAGAAGTGCTAGGGACGTTTAATACCAACGACAGAGACCGATCCCAACGCTCGAGATTAATAAACTTCTAGCCAACCATCAACTCGTGTTGTGTTACACATCATGCACTTTATAAGTATTTAAATATATGATTTCATGGTAAAACATATTTATCTAATCAGAAATCTAACCTACCTGTCAGACTGTCAAAATAATAGAAACTGAAAAAAATAGCATTGAGGCTAACTCAAGGAACTCCTCAGGTTCTTTTCAAAGTAATTCCACATCATGATCCAGCGGTCCCAGCATATTATTTGTTTGATGAACTTTTAGCAATACTATTTGGTTGTGCCGTTACAGTCAGTACCGTCATTGCTGTGAATGAAAAAGTCTTAAGGGTGGCAGAGTTATTTCCCTTTGTCCATTGTGAACAGCATCTGTATCGGTAGTGTCTGGAACTCTTCTAGGTAATAAGGCGAACATGTAGATTTCACGTGCAAAACACACACCATGTGCTGACTATGCAGTAATTAGGGAGGAGCTTTCAAAAGTAGAGTGGGGTGTCATGAATATTATGGATCTTACCGAATCCTGGGAATTCTTTACTGAAATAATAGCTAAAGTTGTTAAGCAAAATATAACAGTGAGTAAAGGACGAACGGGAAAAGGAAAGGACCACCATGTTCTCGACAGGAAGACTCTTGGAGCAGTCAAGATAAAAAGGAGAAAATGGAAAAAATATATACACTGTAAAACTGCTTCAAATTTCACATCCTACCAAAAAGCAAGGAATTTAGCAACAAGGGCTATTCGAAACAACACCTACAACCATGAGGAATTACTAGCTAATAAAATAAGAACTGAACCGAAACTATTTTGGAAATATGTCCGCAACAAGGCCAAAACAAAAGAGAAGATAACTCAACTGGACAAAGGGAACGGAGAACTCACCAAGAATGACCTAGAAAAGGCCGAGGTCCTAAATAACCACTTCGCTAGTGTTTTCATAGATGATGGGCAAGAACCACTTCCCCAATTCCAAGATCACTCCCCTAATAGGGAAATAAGCAGGATTGAGATATCAGAGGAAAAAAATATTCAAAGCTATTGGCAGGCTGAAAGTAAACAAAGCGGCTGGTCCTGACAACATACATCCCAAATTCCTAAAGGAGACCGCAGACCAAATCAAGATCCCACTTAAAATACATCTTTGAAAAATCAATAGCAGATAATTGTCTTCTGAAATCCTGGAACAAGCTAATGTCACACCAATTTTTAAAAAAGGGAACAAGAAAGATCCAGGGAACTATAGGCCCATTAGCATTACATCAATTGTGGGCAAACTACTCCAGCGAATCATAAGAGATGAAATAATGGGACACATGGACAACAACAACCTTTTCTCCAAAGAGCAGAACGGCTTTAGAAGTGGCATGTCCTGCACCACACAATTATTGGAATCAATTGACGACTGGACAGAAGCTATTGACCAAAACAAGCAAGTGGATGTCATTTATTTGGACTACAAAAAGGCCTTTGATAAAGTACCCCACAGGAGACTACTACACAAAGTCGAGGGATATGGCTTTAAGGGGGACACACTGGGCTGGATTGCTGACTTCCTGAAAGATATGGAACAAAAAGTTGTTATCAACGGTTGTGAATCAAGTACATGTCAAGTCACAAGTGGAGTCCCCCAGGGCAGTGTGCTGGGGCAAGCCCTATTCCTCATCTACGTTAATGACCTACCTGAGGTCATTCATAACCTGACCAAAATGTTTGCAAATGATACAAAGACATATCGTGCAATGGATCCAGGAGAGCAGGGGCAACATCTTCAAGAGGATCTACACCGTTTAAACAACTGGACGAGAACATGGATGATGGAGCTAAACTCTGACAAGTGTAAGCACCTAAAATTACACCAAGGAGCTTTAAAATGTGACACTTCATACATCATCATCAAACAGGGGGAAGTTCACAAACTCCAATCTGTTGCTAGTGAAAGGGATCTAGGGGTGACTATTGACACTAATCTTAAGTTTAGTGAACATGCAAACCTGTCAGTAGCAAAAGCAAACAGAAATATAGGAATGATCTTTAGGATCTTTAGCTGTGTAAACAAAGAAATGTTCATTACCCTATACAAATCCCTTGTAAGACCATATCTAGAGACCGCTGTTGTAGTTTGGGCACCCATGCTTATAAAGGATAAGATATCTATAGAAAATGTGCAAAGAAGAGCCACCAAACTGGTCCCTGGTATCAAAGACTTATCCTATCCTGAAAGACTCAAGGCTCTTGGGCTACCAACAATGGAGTACATGAGACTAAGGTCAGATATGGTGCAAACCTTTAAGATAATAAATGGGAGAGATAACATCAAAGATGACTTTCTAAAAATCAATGCAACAAGAACAACCAGAGATCACAACCAGAAACTTGAAAAACTTAGGTGTAGAAGTAATCTGCGTGGCCATTCGTTCAAATTTAGAATTATAAATGATTGGAATGGTCTCTCTGATCAAGTGGTTAATGCCCCATCTCTGTTTTCCTTTAAGACCAGGTTAAACAAACACTGGATAAATCACCCCATCAAGTTCGAACCAAGCTTCTACTAATTAGCTGGGTTAACACATACAACTTCCCTAATGTTCAATCCAAATTCAGTACTTTTTTTAACCCATGAAACCCTTTAAATATCTATACTTCTAAGTACAGGTATCATTGACAGGTCTATACAGGCCTGCCAGTCCTTTTTTCATAACTGAATACCCTTATCTTATATGAAATTATTATACTACCCTTGTTATCACCCACTGCACCTGTAAATAATTTTCACTAGTTATTGAGAAACAAGTCTTCTTAAATTCCTCCTAATGCAACCGGAAGTGAAGTGGACAGAATTAAGAAGCACCTCAAGAAGCGACTGACGCTTACAACGGTGTCACCTACAATGAACCAATGCGGTCGGCCTTTGTACAAGCTCTTCTTCTTTTCTGGAAGTTTGTGATACAATAATGTTAATTTTGTACCTTTGTTATTTTACTGTGTAATTGAGACTGTTATGCTATTGTCATAAAGATGTAGAGATGTTAACCCTGGCATTGTCGCGATAAACATTGCCATATGTGGTTAATTCCGTCAGTTTAGTCAGTCATGTCGACCAATTACATTGTCCATGATAATTCATACAATTCTTGGGTCGAGTTGACCTTTGGCGAATTATTAGTGACATCATTAGGAAGAATTAATACTGTAATAATTACTGTTAAATATACTTATTTGTGTATCGCCCAAGGCCGAAACGTGCAGGCACATTGGTCTAGGATATATATATGATATATACCTATTTGTTTAACAACATAATTCATGTAGCAAAACATTAAAAATGTGTACAATCTTCAATTCCAGTATTAAGTATAGTTGAAGCCCTGAGATATATTCACCCTCTCATTGAAATTAAAATTATACCTATACCATTTGCTGTTAATAATGTAACATGTATCACTATATTTCACCTCTTTAAATAGTGTTGCAATTGTGTCAGAATACCTATCAATATATACAGTGATAGGCAATCAATTATCAATCTGTCTTACTGTCAATAGTGATGCATGTATATATAAATGTATGTATAAAACATGTATAGGGTAAATGTAATGGACAACTATTGTAAAATGTATAAATATACAAGTGTAATACCTCTCTGTGGTACTGAGTAATACATGTGTAATGCCTGTCTGTGATGGTATATGCATGTGTTATACCTGTGTGTGATAGTATATTATTACATGTGTAATACATGTCTGTTATAGTATATACATGTGTAATACCTATCTGTGATAGTATATACATGACTGTGTTATACATGTCTGTGATATTGTATACATGACTGTGTTATACATGTCTGTGATAGTATATACATGTGTTATACCTGTCTGTGATGGTATATACATGTGTCATACCTGTCTGTTGTAGTATATACATGTGTAATACCTGTGTGTGATAGTATATACATGTGTAATACATGTGTAATGTCTAGCTGTCTGTGATAGTATATACATGACTGCGTTATACATGTCTGTGATATTGTATACATGTGCAATACCTATGTGTGATTAGTATGTACATATGTTATACCTGTATGTGGTAGTATATACATGTGTAATACCTGTCTGCGACAGTATATACATGTGTTACACATGTCTGTTGTAGCAATTGCATATGTTATACCTGTGTGTGATAGTAAATACCAATCTGATTAAAATCATATGGTACATGGCTTCGTTAACTTCGTACTACGCATGAACATCTGAGTGTGCCGCGGTCAGGGTCCCGTTCAGGTGACCTTTATATTTATAAATACTCATTAAATTTTGACCAATCAGAGACCCTTTTTCAAAAGGGCGCTCGGTGTTGTAACGATGCGACAGTTCTGAAGTTATTTGAGATTGATCGTCTGAAACCCGAACAGAAAAAGGAATTCGAAGCTTTATTAGAGAAGAAAGACTGTATGGCGGTGTTGCCTACGCAATTATTTCCCAATGGGTACGTTTTTCTGGGCGTCGTAGAAACGTCAGTTCCCGCCGCCATATTTGTTTTGGAAAGCTAATCTGTTCGATACCCCTCGCTATTTATCTACCAACCATGATATTCCGATTCGCTGGCAAACTTTTGCCAGCGTGCCTCTGATTGGTTCATCTAAAGGTCACATGAACGTGACCCTGACCGCGGCACATTCAGATGTTCAGGCGGAGCCATGTAACAGATGATTTTAATCAGCTTGAGTAAATACAAGTTAATATCTTTCCATAATACTGAATACATGTGTTTAATCTGTCTGTGGCATTCTATACATGTTTATGTTTAATACATGTATATACAATTGCAGAACGTGACAATTTGGATACACTTATGTTATCAGGATTTGACCCATAGACAGGCCCTAACCCTGCCTCCTGTTTATTATAAAAGATAATTGAAATGTCTTTACATAGGAATGTATACAGATTATAAATAGTTGTATACAGGGCACATAAAGCGTCGTATGCAGAAAATATATATAGAGTGGAATACAGAGTAAACAGAGTGGTACACAGAGTATATGAGGATTAGTATGCACAGTATCTACGAAGTGGTGTACACAGTATATTGAGAGTGGTATACAGGGTATAAGGAGTGGTACACAGGGTATATAGAGAGAGTGATATACAGAGGTTTGTAAAGAGTGGTATACATAGGTAGTATAGAGAGTGGTATACAGAGTATATTGAGAGTGGTTTACAGAGTAAATAGTGAGTTATATACAAAGTATATGAGTGGTATACAGATTATATAGTGAGTGATATACGAAATATATCAGGAGTGGTAAATATAGTATAAAGGTGTGTTAATATATTGAGTGGTATACATAGAATAAAAGAGTGGTATATAGAATATATGAGGAGTTGTAAAGTGTATATCGAGTGGTATACAGGCTATTTTAGGAGTGGTATACATAGTATACAGAGTATATAAAGAGTGGTATGCAGAGTACACAGGCATCACATAATACAGAGTATATAGTGATATGCAGAGTACACAGAGACATCATATAATACCGACTATATAGAAAATCATATTCATAGTATTCAGAGAGTAGTAAACAGAGTGATATAGAGAGTGTTAAACAGAGCATATAGAGAGTTGTGTACAGAGTTTATAACGAATGAAATATATCTGTACTTCATATATTCTGTATATAGTGCCTTTATATACTGTGTATACATAATCCTATCTTTACGTTTTCTGTACACTATATTATGTATTTCTTTAATAAGCTATATGTATTAAGTATCTCTCATGACTATTTTCAGTTATATATCATCTAATTGCTGAAACTTGTTGATAATATACTGCATATAAACTAACACTATTTGATTTACCTCATAAAGAGTCATCATTTATTGGGTATGAGTATCCTCTATATACAACAAAAGGTGTTTGTTTCCTGTTACATGTTTGAAAAAGATACGGATAGGTATAGATAGGTAATAAATTCAATTTTTCATTTATTTTTATTTAGCCTATACATAGGAATGAGAGTGATCTTGACTTGAACAGTTCTTCCTTGGAAAATTGGCAAAAAAGTTTTGGGTAGGCACACAACAATATATTTTTGGCCTTTTATATTATGAAAGGATGTGGCCACCTTAGGGTAGAGGGGCGGGGCCAATAAGGGGAAATTGGCAAATTTTAACTTGTAAAAGACTACTTTCTAGAAGGGCCTGTCACCATATAAATTGTTAAAATATACGGTAAAAATGGCTGAGGCAAAAAGGTTACCATATTTTGTATCAGTCAAGTTTCTACAACCTAGAAGGGCATGGCATAAGATGGGCCCAATATAGAGCAAAATAAGACAATTTCATCTTCAAAAACTACTTTTCCTTAATGACTGTACAGATTGTAGCATATCTCAGGTCTGAAAAACTGGGGAAAAACAGCCATAGAGAAATTTTGGGTGTAAAGCTTTATGTACTTTAAATGATCAAGATTCCCCACCATACCCTGAACACATCCATGCTAACAGGATTGGCTCCAGGGTCATTTCCTGCTCCTGAGGGCTTATTCCCCAGGTCTTAACATGAAAACAGTTCACATCCCTTTTATATGTTGCTGGACATGCAGAGAAAATAACACTCATGCTATCAAGTCCTTAATGGAGCGCAACCCATCCCTGATGACTTCCTCCCTGGGTCATAGCATGGACATTGTTGAGATCCCCAAGCTCATACTTCGTGTATGGTAAGAGGTAATCTAAACAACAAATAAGACAACTCTTATATAGATGAGGTATAATAATAACTTTCCTACAGAGAATAGCGATCTAAAATGCCCTGATGTATGGGAGGTGTATACCTGATGTAAAGGAGGTGATACCTGATGAATAAAAGGCGTTATCTTATGTAAAGAAGGTGTAAACCTGATGTATGGGTGGTGTAAACCTGATGGATGGGAGGTGTATTCCTGATGTATGGAAGGTGTATACCTGATGTTAAGGTATATACCTGATATATAGGAGATGAATACCTGATATTTAGGTATATTCCCGATATATGGGACGTGTATATACCTGATGATTGGGATGTGTATATACCGTATGCATAGGTTGTGTATACCTGATGTATGGGAGGGGTATACCTGATGTATGGGAGGTGTATACCTGATGTTAAGGTATATACCTGATATATAGGAGATGTATACCTGATATTTAGGTATATCCCCGATATATGGGACGTGTATATACCTGATGATTGGGATGTGTATATACCGTATGTATAGGTTGTGTATACCTGATGTATTGGAGGTGTTTACCTGATGTATAGGTGGTGTATACCTGATGTATAGGAGGTATATATACCTGATGAGTGATGTATTGTAGGTGTATATACCTGATGTCTAGGTATACCTGTTGTATGGGAGGTGTATGTATATACCTGGTGTTTAGGAGGTGTATTCCTGATGTATGGAAGGTGTTTACCTGATGTATAGGTGGTGTATACCTGATGTATGGGAGGAGAATACCTGGTACCTGACATATGGGAGTGACCCAAAGGTGTTTACTTGATGTATAGAAGGTGTATACCTGATGTATAGGTGATACCTGACTTATGGGAGCTGATGCCGGATGTAAAGGTCGTGTATACCTAATGTATGGGAGGTTTTTATTGGTAGTAGAGAAGGTCATGCATATTTGATTTATAGATGATGTATACCTGATTTGAGGTGTATATCTGATTTATAAGGGTTTTTTTATCAATTGTCACCCATTTACCCTAGGGAGGGGGTAAATTTTGCTATAGTTTATGGAAATGAGACTTTTCAGTATTGGGGAGGGACAAAATTCCCTGCTATACATATGTAATATTTGTTTTTGTCATATCACAACAACAAATAACAATTGTATTACAACTCAGGTGACCTGTTAAACCCATGGGGCCCTTGTTTTAATGTGCTGTATGAGTTGGATGTGTTGATATTGGCTTCCAATAATAATTCCCCTATAGCTACTTACCTATAATTAGGTGTGGGTTACATGGGACATGTCACATGCTTATTAAGTGTGCAGCAAAATATATATATACTGTGATGCTCATTTATTACATATAATATCTTCCATTGTATATATTTGCAACCAGTCAATATCCTTCTCAACTCCCTGGGGAGCATACAGCCTGTGCTGCCATTTCGGCACTCACAGCTAGCATTCTACATATCTAGCACTGCCCAACCACATACTCATATACAGCTGAGTAGACTGGAACAAGCGGAGTAAAGTATCTTGCTCGTGTATTAGTAAACTGAATATTTCTCTTGGAATCCGCTTCAAACTTTGGGGGAAAAGTCCAGTTACCATATGCTCCCCTGTGTGATAAAATTCATTTTGAAAAGGAGCAGAAATATAAGACATTCTTCTTTTTTAAATAATATCTTAGTTCCCTAGTTTATGATCTAGTGCCAGACACTTTTCATAAATAAAGATGAAGAGATTAATTTAATCTAATAAATTAACTTTGCTATAGTGATATGTACACATACATAGTATAACTATTCTTGATAAAAAAATAATCCTGTAAAATATATTTTAATGTGAATTTTTTCTTGGACTTAAAATTAACCTAGAGAGGTCAAGTTAGATCAAATGTAAAAATAAGCAGCTAATGTTCTGGGTATAATAAATTGTATTTCATTACAAATATTCGTCGTGTATTTAAGATTTGATTATATCTGGTAGATTGCAAGATTCTTTACCACCAGGTCTAAATTAACATATAGGAGTCTTTGAAAAATGGGACACAATCTAAACTACTTGGGGTGGGTGAGGGGAGGTTAAGTAATTTGATTGGTTTGGAGGAACACTGAGCAGTTGTACATATCCTTTACCTGTTAACTCACAAAATACATGAGCACAAACTTTAAACCATGAATTTATAACACAGGATAATCAGCAGAAATCAATAAAATTTGCTTACAACAAGCAAGACAAGTGATGTGAATAATAAATGTTGAATCAACTAACTCAGCTTTCTGACATCAGCTATCTGTATCTTTACCTCAAAATTGCTGTAAAATTATTAACCAGAAACTTGGAATAAACGGCATACCTCAGGTAGACACATGTCAAAGAAACCAATACTTCCTCATTAATAATATAAAACAAATAACAACCCCCCACCCCCCACCCCAAATCAAACCAAACTAGAATTCTTCAACGAGGCTGTGTACGAAATATAACATAAATCAAGATGAATTTCAAAATCTCACTTTATATTTGAGCATGTGGTGACTGATTATGACAATAATTCTGCGCTCTTACCAAGTTTGGCATCATTACAGCTGCACTTCTGGACCCTCACCATATAAACCCTCAGCAAACTACTTTCATTTGTCTCATTCTGGTTGAAAATGACGTGCAACAGATTTACAAATGACAGTGATTCTCACCAATAAGAACTATTTCTGACCCTTTTTCTTTTTGGCCAACAAAACCAATGGTCATTTGAATAATCAAACCCAGCAACTTCACATACATTTTCTAAGTTCCCAATGGCTTTTCGGAACACTCGAGTTTCGTTCAGAAAAGTTATAACTCGGGATTATTCCAGCCATTTTAGTTTATAGTAATGTGTGATTCCTAATACCAATCTTTTAAAATATATGCGTTAATATAATAATTAATATTTAAATATATCAACTAAACTTATTGACAATATTTTATATTGGTGTCAATTACACTTGCGGTAGAAAAATACGAAACAGTTTGTGCGCAAAGCTAGTTTTTCACAGCTGCCGTTTGCCAAAGGTTACAAGGGTGTATAAATAATAATAATAAATAGGAAGTTGCTTTATCACAATCTAATGCGTTGGTCGTCTCAAAGCGGTTCACACTTTTTTATCCGCGGTTATAGTTCAAACAACCAATATTTTTCTCAACTCCAAGCTTTAGTACAACGTGTTTTATGACGTTTACCTACTTGGTTTGCATTTAGAAGTGCATATCGATGCGTCTTAATATATGATACATGCCTGAAGTGATACATACAATTCCCGCGAGACGGTTGGGCAGTGCTAGAATTCTTGAATGATTAATGTGAGCGCCGATAGCGCAGCGTCGGCAACACCCCAGGGAGTTGATATTGGCTTGTTGGAAAGGCCCTACCACGGATAATAATGTGTGAACCGCGTTGAGACGACTAACAAACTAGGCTGTGATAAAGCGGTATATAAGAACATCGATTTATTATTATAAATCATCTATGTGTGATTAGTATATACATGTGTTATACCTGTATGTGGTAGTATATACATGTGTAATACATGTATGTGGTAGTATATACATGTGTTATACCTGTATGTGGAAGTATATACATGTGTAATACCTGTCTGCGACAGTATATACATGTGTTACACATGTCTGTTGTAGCAATTGCATATGTTATACCTGTGTGTGATAGTAAATACAAGTTTAATATCTGTCCATAATACTGAATACATGTGTTTAATCTGTCTGTGGTATTCTATACATGTTTATGTTTGATACATGTATATACAATAGCTGAACATGACAATTTGGATACACTTATGTTATCAGGATTTGACCCATAGACAGGCCCTAACCCTGCCTCCTGTTTATTATAAAAGATAATTGAAATGTCTTTACATAGGAATGTATACAGATTATAAATAGTAGTATACAGGGCACATAAAGCGTGGTATGCAGAAAATATATAGAGTGGAATACAGAGTAAAGAGAGTGGTACAAAGTATGTATATAAAGAGAGTGGTATACAGAGTATATGAGGATTAGTATGCACAGTATCTACGAAGTGGTGTACAGAGTATATTGAGAGTGGTATACAGGGTATAAGGAGTGGTACACAGGGTATATAGAGAGAGTGATATACAGAGGTTTGTAAAGAGTGGTATACACAGGTAGTATAAAGAGTGGTATACAGAGTATATTGAGAGTGGTTTACAGAGTAAATGGTGAGTTATATACAGAGTACATGAGTGGTATACAGATTATATAGTGAGTGGTTTACAGAGTAAATAGTGAGTTATATACAGAGTATATGAGGAGTGGTATACAGATTATATAGTGAGTGATATACGGAATATATCAGGAGTGGTTAATATAGTATAAAGGTGTGTTATAATGAATATATTGAGTGGTATACATAGAATAAAAGAGTGGTATATAGAATATATGAGGAGTTGTATACAGTGTATATCGTGGGGTATACAGGCTATTTTAGGAGTGGTATACATAGTATACAGAGTATATAAAGAGTGGTATGCAGAGTACACAGGCATCACATAATACAGAGTATATAGTGATATGCAGAGTACACAGAGACATCATATAATACAGACTATATAGAAAGTCATATACATAGTATTCAGAGAGTAGTAAACAGAGTGATATAGAGAGTGTTAAACAGAGCATATAGAGAGTTGTGTACAGAGTTTACAACGAATGAAATATATCTGTACTTCATATATTCTGTATATAGTATCTTCATATACTGTGTATACATAATCCTATCTTTACATTTTCTGTACACTATATTATGTATTTCTTTAATAATAAGCTATATGTATTAAGTATCTCTCATGACTATTTTCAGTTATATATCATCTAATTGCTGAAACTTGTTGATAATATACTGCATATAAACTAACACTATTTGATTAACCTCATAAAGAGTCATCACTTATTTGGTATGAGTATCCTCTATATACAACAAAAGGTGTTTGTTTCCTGTTACATGTTTGAAATAGATACGGATAGGTATAGATAGGTAATAAATTCAATTTTTCATTTATTTTTATTTAGCCTATACATAGAAAGGAGAGTGATCTTGACTTGAACAATTCTTCCTTTGAAAATTGGCAAAAAAGTTTTGGGTAGGCACACACAGATGAGTGCACCTTTAAAATTTATTTGTCGATACGGTATGCCAAAAATAAATTCCAATGCATCATTAAGCTGTTACCTCCTTGTTAGCTACTTTACCTGTAGTTTGTTTATACTAAACAAATCAGACTACATAGAATTGCATGTATCAGTGTAAAAATGCCAGTTATAAACCAGAAAATCTGTCCAATTTTTTAATATATACAATAAAACCCTGCTAACTCGAACTCGTGCCACTGGGAAACACTAAACAGCAAAACAAATCAATTCTACGACTTAACCTTCCTAATTTTACAAGTTTACTTCAACTAGCATTGAATTTTACAGAACACAATCTAAATCATAAATTCATGACCTAACTTAATTATGTACCATCTAAATCATATATGCATGGCCCAAATTACGGAAACACTCTCTAAATTAGCGGAGCACCATTTAAATTTAAAAACCATATCCAAGTTATCGGGACATGGACTAGTTTTCAGGAACAACAACCACTTTTCAGGAACAACAACCAATTTTCAGGAACATAACACCTTATTTAAGATTGTGCCTTTGTTCCCGACAACTAGTCATTGGCGCCCGAAAATTAAGTCGTTGTCCCGCTCACTCGCGCAGCGGTATTCCCTTTGATGAAGCCGCGCTCCGACGAAGCCCGTACAGGTGAGGTAGTCTATAGTCCCTGCCTTGCTGGCCGTGTTGTCAGTATAGCTATGCAAACACGGCCGCTCTAATTCCGTAATCCAAACGATATAATAACACAGGTCGATAGTACACTTATATTTACTTCGAATGAAATAAATAAAGNATCGGCTTAGCCGATTATTTATCACCCGATAACCTAGACGAAATAGAAAGTTAAACCTTAAATATATATTATAACATGAAACATTAACTCAGAAGGGATATTCTTACGACAGTACAGGAAAGATAAAGTTCCATTTAATTACAATTATAAAAGTAATGATTAAAAATAATAAATATAGATAAAATACATTTATGTTAAATACAATAGAAATTAAAAGCTTAGAGGACAGGTGATCGGGAATCCCCTTACTAAGAGGATTATATAAATCACAAAACTATTAACAACATTAAAAACGATTGAAACTTATATGAAGCAAAGTAGGAACGTAGACTGTCTTAACATATATATATACAGTGGTTCGTTTATGAACATTTACACAATCGGTTCATCATTTGCACGAATTGATCAATACATACTGGACAATTAGCACCTCGGACCGAACGGAGCCGGGGGATATAGTTTACGTAATATAAGTTGTATACGACATCGGGACGTACTTATCGTTCGTTATTAAATATTGTTAATATTGAGAGTTCATATTGTGTCTTTGGTTATTATATGAGTGATCAGAGACGTAAATATAAGCAATAAACTGCATAGATGTGGCAGACCAACTGGTATAACTGCCACATGTGTCACAGACAAACTTATCATGGTGCGCTAGCTAGCGCACCATTCAGTTTGTCTGTGACACATGTGGCAGTTATACCAGTTGGTCTGCCACATCTATGCAGTTTATTGCTTAAATATACGTCTCTGATCACTCATATAATAACCAAAGACACAATATGAACTCTCAATATTAACAATATTTAATAACGAACGATAAGTACGTCCCGATGTCGTATACAACTTATATTACGTAAACTATATCCCCCGGCTCCGTTCGGTCCGAGGTGCTAATTGTCCAGTATGTATTGATCAATTCGTGCAAATGATGAACCGATTGTGTAAATGTTCATAAACGAACCACTGTATATATATATGTTAAGACAGTCTACGTTCCTACTTTGCTTCATATAAGTTTCAATCGTTTTTAATGTTGTTAATAGTTTTGTGATTTATATAATCCTCTTAGTAAGGGGATTCCCGATCACCTGTCCTCTAAGCTTTTAATTTCTATTGTATTTAACATAAATGTATTTTATCTATATTTATTATTTTTAATCATTACTTTTATAATTGTAATTAAATGGAACTTTATCTTTCCTGTACTGTCGTAAGAATATCCCTTCTGAGTTAATGTTTCATGTTATAATATATATTTAAGGTTTAACTTTCTATTTCGTCTAGGTTATCGGGTGATAAATAATCGGCTAAGCCGATAAAGATAAATTAATGTGTTCGATATTTGGTTAGAAGCATCCTTTGATGAAGGGGAACCAGTTTTGTATAAATCGTGGGTCCTGCCCCCCAAGGGCCTGAGGGGCGGGGCACAATAGGGGAAATATAGCAAATTCTTTAAAATCCTTCTTCTTTTGTAGGAATGAAAGGATTTTTTCCATATTTCGTCAGAAACATCCTTGGGGGAACACATTTTGTATAAATAGTGGGTCTGCCCCCCCCCCGAGGGCTGAGGGGCGGGGCCCAATAGGGGAAATGTAGCAAATTCTTTAAAATCCTTCTTCTTCTGTAGGAATTAAAGGATTTGTTCGATATTTGGTAAAAAGCATCCTTGGGAGAAGGGGAACACATTTTGTAAATGACACTATGAAGCAATGTTGGTCAGAATTAAACAAGGAGTCAACTGACTAAAGGTCAAGGTCACTGGGTCAATGTCAAGGTCAAATATTGTATCTTTTTACTGATGAACATTATTTTTATGTTATTATGAAACAATGTTGTTCAGAACTTAACACCGAGTCAAATGACCTAAGGTCAAGGTTACGGGGTCCAAAGGTTCAAGGTCAAGGTCAAGTTTTGTATTTCAAAGCAATCGGAAGATATTATGAAGCAAAGTTGGTCGGGATCAAAGAATAAGTCAACTGACCGAAGATCAGGGTCACTGCGTAAAAAGTCAAGGTCATTTGGGTCCAAAGATCAAAGACAAAGTGGATCTCTGACTTTGACCCTGGCTCTTGATGGAGGAGGTATTTAAAGTGAAATGAAACATTTCAAAGCTAACAAATGAGTATTGCACCAGTAATTACATTTCTGTTAGCCTAGCAAATATGGAGGTGGAAGGAAACAAGACTCACATCATAGTACATGTTAAATGTATATTTGCGATTCTTTTTGAAATCCAAATATCAGACGTCAAGCTCAGCTATATGGGCAGATTGCTTCTTGATGATTATGGCGGATATATTGCCACAAGACGGGGTCCTTACTGACCTGTCAGTGTTCTAGTATCTGATTAAAAACGCAAGGAAAACATTGTCTCTTTGTCAATTTCTCGACATGTATTGTTCATATGGGGTGTCAAACTATATAAACAAGTATTTTGCGACAAGATTAAAAAAGAAACTTACCTCACTAAATTGTCTCTTTAAAACTGCATATGTTCAGTATATCATTACATATAAAATTTTGTTTTGCTTTTTTTTTGCATCGCTGATGAATCCTAGAAGAACAAAATGAAAATATGGTCCGGTAAAATGTTACTTTGTTTGACTGTCTACATCTTCAAATAGGTGCTCAATTTCTTCGTTTTTCTAGAGATTATTTTACAACATGAACAAACATTTTTATGGCAAATCCGGAATTGAACAAGAGGCCCATGGACCTGCCTCGCTTACCTGGTATTAACTTCACACTTGTAACCTTAAAAGTGATCTAAAGTAAAGCTATAGGCAAAATATCAGTACTTATGACTATAATTATCATTCAAAAGATCCTGTTAAAAGATGTTAAAATGGGCAAAGGTCATTCATTTGAACAAACTTGGTAGACCTATATCAAAGCATGCTTCTGGCCTATATATCATCTTCCTGGGCAGTTTGGTTATTCAGAAGAAGTAATTTAAAGATTTTGAATATATATCATTTGACCTTGAATATATGTCAAGGTCATTCATTTGAAAATACTTTAAAGCATTTCATCCCAGCATGATACTTGCCAAACATCAACACCCTAGGCCTTTTGGTTTTTCAGAAGAAGCTGTTTTAAAGTTTTAAAAATATTTGACCCCATGTGACCTTGAATATAAGTCAAGGACATTTATTTGAACAAACTTGGTAGCCCTTCATCCGTGCATTTTCCTGGCTAAATATCATCACCCAGGGCCTTCTGTTTATTCAGCAGAAATTGCTGAAAGATTTTAACATATTTGACACCTGTGACATTGAAAATGGGCAAAGTTCATTCATTTGAACAAACTTGGTAGCCCTGTATTCTAGCATGCTACTGGCCATATTTCATCACCCTGGGCCTCTTGGTTATTCAGAAGTTGTTTAAAAAGTTGACGCCTGACGGACGACGGACAACAGACGGCCGGACGGACGAGAGATAGACGGACGGACGACAGACGGACGGCCGACGGACGCCGCACCACGGCATAAGCTCACTTGCCCCTTCGGGCCAGGTGAGCTTAAAACGAGAAAAACAGAAAGATTACATTTCAAGTCCCATCTATCCCTCTTTTTTTAGTGTTCCGGAAGAAGAAGACTCCCATTGACCGTCAACAACATGCACTTTACCTAACGTCATTTTTGTTTCATAAATACTACATATCATCGACTTTTCTTTTCTGTAAAAAGTTGATATTTCTATAAATAGAACGCATAATGAACAGGTAAAATTTAGCTTTAAATGGACTCTTTTATATTGTGGCTAACATAAGGGGATAAATACGGAAGCCTATACGTGTCATCTTGAATATTTTTCTTATCTCGTTATAACAAGATAGCTATCTCGTTATAACGAGATAGCTTATCTCGTTATAACAAGATAACTATCTCGTTTTAACAAGATAGCTATCTCGTTATAACAAGATAGCTGATATCGTTATAGCAAGATAACTTTCTTGTTATTAAGGAGCCCCTTTGGGGACATGCTGATATTTTTTTTACCTCGTGCGCACGAGATAATTATGTCGTGCGAAAGAGTTAATATGTCGTGCGCATGAGATCAAGCATGCACGGGCATGCGACTGTAACAAAGAGTATGGAGACTCACAGAACACTTATAGAGACATATTTCATGCTTGGCATGGCCTATGCTGAAAAAATACTCTTTCTTTCAGCAAAGCATGGTATACGTATCACATAACGTAATTTGAAAAGGTGTCTGAACGGAATGGGACTGCTTAGAAGAAAAACATCTAAGGATTGAATCTTGCTTTGTTCGATTTCATGGGGTGATGAATTGAGTTGGTCTTGAAACAAATTCAATGAACTGCAAAGCAACTCATGTTGAATTTATTTCAAGACCAACTCAATTCGTCACCCCATGAAATCGACCAAAGCAATATTCAAACCTTATATTTCAATCAACGTGTGTTTTTTTCATTAATTGTAACTTGTGAAGTCTATTCTGATAGTTTGTCCCAGGTTCTGGAGCTTGTGCACGTCTACGTATTGACGTAATGTAACACAATACAGTCCGTCATTGAAGAACCATCATACAGCATGATGGTGTACGTTCAATACAGCCAAATTATGTAGGGAAAAAAACACAAAATCATATTTCAAATGTCGTATTTAATTTTTGTTGATGAATTCATAAGATATCCTATTTTATGACACGTCATTGCGGAAGTCTAATGTCTAGACGCGGTGCGCAGGCTCAGCTGCGCGTCCACGCCAGCCATCTTTTTACTAGCTCGAAGTGGAGAGCCGCTTAATTTCAAGGTTCTACATCTTCTGGAATGTGAAGCTGCAGTTACTGCATGTTGAATTAGACAAGAAACCAGACGTGGCTTGAAATGTCGAAATATTTTGATATGGCAGTTGGGTGTTCAACTGCATTTCATATAAGACGAGGCCACATGGATCTACGTTGTTTTCGATGTGTACAGTACCGGGATTTGATACTGACACAAGAGGCAGCATGAGTAGCTGGAGGGAGAATTTCTAGGACAGTACATGACTTGTCACTACCGCTAGGAACGGTGAGCATGAGCTGATAATAATTTGCTGATTGATCGTTTTGGTTGTTTGAAGAATTTCTCATTGTGTAGTAGCTTCAATAAAAATGTAAAATCTCCTCAAGTGGTATCTTAAAACATGTCAATAGAATTCTACCTTCGCAAAATCATACGCACAGGCAATGCTAATATGGTCAAATTCATCGGCAAATGAAACAGGTCACATTTGGTAGTTGCATTGAGTCCAACTTGAGTGGGAATTGAAATATTATTCGGATATAGTTGATGTATCCGTTTTTCTAAACAACGAGCTGAAGACATCTGATCAACTACATGGTTACAGATGGATGCACCTGAAATGTGTTTAGTCTGGGTTTGTCATACAGAAGGAACTTGTTAGAATTCTTCTGAAAATATTGGACCCCCATGGGGTATACGACGGAAAGGGAAACTTAAAAGAAGTGAATATATGTCAATAGGACCAAACTTCGTATGGCATTTGGATTCCTATGCTAAACTTAAACCTTACGGAATATGCATAAATGGCTGTATCGATAAGGATTTTCGCCATATCATTTGGATGGAAGTGAATAAAACAAACAATGACCCAAATGTAATCGGTAGGTATTTCGCACGAGCTGTTCTGGACACTGGTGGAATACCAACTTTACTTCGAGGTGACATGGAGAAAGAAAACAGCCATGTAGCTGACATGCAAAGTGTTTTCGGAGGGGAAGAGTGCATGTTCATATATGGCACTAGTCAGCACAATCAACGCATAGAAGCATGGTGGTGCATTCATCGGAAAAAGAACGCTCAGTTCTGGATGTCTCTGTTTGCAGACATCAAGACAGACGGATGGTTTCCTGGCGACTATCTGGACAAATGTCTTATCCAGTTTTGCTTTTTACCTTTGATAAAGGTATGTTGGTAGTTTTGATACCATTTACTTTCATTTCTGACACGTGCATGACTCTGTAACCCTTGTGGTGCCAATAAGCATTTTTTGTTTTATTTACTCATAGTGTTCTTTGATTTTTAATTTTATATAGCCGATTTTATTCTTCCGCTATATATTAGTTAAAGGTAAGGAAATACTAACTTGTTTGGGTTTTCCAAAAGTGTTTTGCTTAACGTTTAGTGTGATTCATACAGGATCTTACATTAGTTTCTATTTACCCATAACATTCATAATTTGGAAAAAAACAACTTCAAACAAGATAATGTTAGCTGACTCTATATAGGTTTTTTTCTTCACCCATATTCAAGGTCACAGATGTCAATTGTCTTAAAAACCTTTTAACATCTTTTGAATATCGAAATGGAACAGGGTAGTTGTATTGGGCCAGTAACATGGTTGGATGAAGGGCTACCAAGTTATACGAAAATCAGTGACCATCACCCTTACTCAAGGTCATAGGGATGAAATATGTTAAAACTTTTAACAACATCACTTCTTAATAACCTTATAACAGAGGGTGATGATATTTGGCCAGCAGCATGCTCATATGCTATCGATTTTGTTCATTTAAATGACCTTCACAGTTTGTAATGCCCTTGTTTTTACTTTCAAGGTCACAGGGGTCAACTGTGTTAAACTATTTTAACAGGTTTGTTTGCATGGCTTTGAGTCATTTATTTTAGTCCACTTTTTGTGATACAAGTGTGAGTTTAATACCCATTTGGCCTCTTGTTACCATTAACTAGCTTACATCATTACTACCACAATATGTTTACAAGTAACGAAAGGGATTCATCAGTTGATATCTTTCGTCCAGCAGGTTGTCATGCCTACAGGAGTTTAATCTTTTGAGTTCTTGTTCTTGTTCATTATATTGGCACAGAGATGGTGTTATATAAATGGTTGATGAAAAACATACCTATATACAGCTATAGATGTGTAAAAGATCTAACTAAATGGACCTTCGGTTCCGAATAAGAGTAACTACCTACTTGTTGCTGTTTTTCTTATCTGTTATCATTTATAAAATAAGCCAACACAGAACTATACACAGGCAAACTTTTTTTATTCATGTGACATTATTCTGTCATGGTAAAAGCTGAAGGTCGAATCCAGGTCGTCGTCATATGAGAATTTTTATCATGGAAATAAATATTCATGTAAGTTCGAAGGTTCTAGTCGCTACCATTTTTACTTTTCAATTTAACATGAAAATTCCTGACCTAAAATTTAAGTTAGAATTTAAACCGACATGGGTATAGCGTGAAAATGTTACCTGAATTAACACGATGTATTTTAGGTCAAGTAGACCTAAAACTGCAAATTTATTTTCAACCATTGAATTGTGCACGTTTTCCAGAAATTAAATTTGTTTTATAACGATAAACTGTCCAGTAATGTCTCGGCATAAAACAATGGGAACAAGGTAACGACAAGGAAAATAAAAAAAACTCGACAAGAGTGTCAAGGAAATACAATCGATCAACACTAATTGAGTCAAGAGAGACCTGGCATCAAAACGTGTTCTCGAGTGACATGTTGTGTTTTTGAGAAAAAACTAAATAATTTGGAAACGTCATCTTTGCTAACTGAACTGTATTACTCGTACGTATAAGTAGGTATTGGGAAAATCAGTTATGAACATCAGCACACACAAACATGAACAAATGTCATACAACTAATCACATCATGCTTTGTTTCGTTTAGTTTAATCTCACATACATTGAAAGACGAAAAAGATATTAGAATAGAAATTATTGAGATTGAAAAAAAATCATTGCGCACCTGGCGGTAGAATTTTTAGAGAAAATTAACGACTACAACAGTAGGGATCATATCTACTGAGAACATGTGACCTATTGTAATCGTTACTCCGCTTGCAGCAAATATTTATTTAAGAACCAAACATGTCTCTCCTTTAATTTCGGTCATACAGTCTGATAATATTGCATCCTTTGTGTCGTGGTATGGACTTGCCTGTGTCACACAATATTGTCTCATGACCCAAACCAATGAAACACATCCAAATGACAGTGGGACTATGTGGTTAATTAACGTAATGTTTAAAGGTATGTCCATATCATTATACGTCGTCTGCTATCGACGGACGCGTGAAATAAAAATATTTTTCCAAACTCTTCTTCAGTTTGGCAGACGCAGACATAACTATCAAAATTATTCATGAAAAACGTTACATAACATTCGTAAAACGTCCAACGTTTAAGTATGTGACAAAGGGAAACTTCAAAACTACTTGTTTAAAAAGTTTCTAACAAAAAGTTCCTGATAAAGTCGAATATATGTGACAGTAATTAAACAATGTCCATCAACCAGATGTCAGAACTAAGTACATTTTTGAATTTGATTTCTGAAAATTGTGAAACTTTCATAGTTTCTGAGAAGTTGAAGAACTCGTCCGCATGTTCTGCCAGTCGGACGTCGTTGCAATCCAAACAAATTCACAAACTCGACGGTTATTTGCCCTAAATCTGCAATTATCATGTCCGAACCGGTACAGAACCGCAAAAAGTTCTTCAGTAGAGGTTTGTCTAGCTCTCTAATAAATCTCCTGGTGTTGTTTGCTACTTCTGATTCTAGAAGGGACATGTTGTCGGGAAACGGTATCAATTTGATAACTTTCTTTGAAAGCGGTTCCATCTCAGCACAAATTTCATTTAGACGATCGCTTGATATCATGAATCCTAGGTGTTTCAAGACATCGGTCCAACAGTTGACGATACATTTTACAAATGTTGTTCTTGTACTAACACAATTAAGTCATCTTGGTCAACACTATCGAAAAACACCTCCGAGTCTCTCCTTACAAGGGATATGTCTCCTATCGGGTTTAGCACTGCATTTACATTTGACGTTTCTACAGTTTCTTCCCTTTAAAAGTATGATGGGAATGATGTATCCAGACGGCAAGGGGATGTCTCAAGTTTATCTGTACTCGTGTTCCACTCAGTGAACATATAAAAACGCAGCATTCTCAGCTTATTTCTAAATGGGACTCTGTTCCGTTTACTTTAAATATGTGTATTCAGCAATGAACACGGTCTGAAAAGACACACAAGGTAGTGGTTAATTGCACAATGATAATTAGCATGAATTACGTATAGAAACTAATCATAACATACAATTCTCTAATCACCAGAGACGTATAGTATACGTCGTCTCTTTATAGTATACGTCTCTGATATCACGCAATGTTATAGAGCTGCTTAAATAAACATATGACAAGAAAGAATTGTAGATAAGAGAGGGGACAAAGAAGAGATCGAGATATCTTTCGAAAAAGAAAATTGGACAAAGCTAACTTCAGTTTTATTGCATAGTATAATTAGTTTTCATCTAGATTATGAGCCATGTGAGAGTTCATTATCCACGTAGACGGAGCTTGTGATAAACTAATCACTTTTCACACACCTTCAGCTTGTCTATTGTCCATTACATCCAGTAACTTGGTTGCACTTGACATTCCTTCCTTGCTGTTAAAATCCGTTTCCACTTTTCCGTCTTCGTGGAAAATGCCCACCCACATAGTATAATCAGTATGGATAAATATATTGTTTTATATATATTGTGAAAGTTAGATATGTACGGTATTCGGATAACAGGAGTTATGGGTATAGGAGAAATTAATACATGTGTATAATGAAAAGTGCATGTTTTGTAGTGAAATCAAATCATAAAAGTAAAAGGCAGTAAGTAAATAATATCAAATTATACACATAATACACATTCATTTATCAATTTAATTATCATGATTTATATCTCGTAAGACAAAGAGGGCAGGAGAAAGTGTGAGAAGAAGTGAAAGTGTAGGGGACGCAACACTATTCAAACCTGCGAGTTCTGTCTTTGTAGATTTGAACTATTCTTGCAATATTTGAGTGATCATTATTTCTTAAATTAATATCTACTTTCAGTATAAGATCAATATTTACTTGACCTGGGTACCATGACATTGACCTAAAAGTGAAAGTCGGGATAGATTATATTAATTTAGGTCAGGTGAAAAAGAAATGGTTCGAATCCTCACAGGGATGCCCACAACTATATTCAGGAGTATTAATTAAATTTGTTCTAAATAAATCATAGTTTAGAGAACTCGCACGATTTCTTAAACGATGATGTAGTATGTTAGATTTACGTGCTCCAAAAGCTAGGAAATGTTGTTTAAGTTTATTTTCGATCTTATTGCTACTTTTGTTTATTCTCGATTTAAACATGTTTAAGGTTTCAGATGACATCTAGCTTGAACAACAGACATTTTTACTGAATTTTGCAAAATAAAGTCAATGTGACCTACTTTTCTAAAAATTACCATGAGACAATAAAACTTGACTTCTGGGATGAGCAGAAGTATGTACAAAATAAGACCACTGTTACCTACTTTTCAGAAAAAGCAAGATAAGATGCTGAAATTGAATTTTGCAAAATTGGGTCACTTTGACCTACTTTTTTAAAAATCATAGCGGGCATAGAAAATTGGCAACTCTGATGAACAATAGATGCTAATCTTGAATTTTGCAAAATTAGGACACTGTGACCTTCTTTTCGAATAATTATCATAGAGCAATACAAATTGACAACCTGGATGAACAATAGATGCTTATCCCAAATTTTGCAAAATTTGGTCACTGTGACCTACTTTTCTAAAAAAAAAAGTGGGGCAATGAAAATTGATAACTTGGATGAACAATAGATGCTTATTTTGAATTTTGCAAAATAAGGTCACTGTGACCTACTTTTCTAAAAATTGCATAGGACAATGACAATTGACAACTTGAATGAACAATAGATGCCTATATTGAATTCTGCAAAATAAGGTCACTTTGAACTACTTTTCTAAGAATTGCCACAGGAAATGCAATCTAACATCTAGCTTGAACAACATACATTTAAACAGAATTTTTCAAAATAAAGTCAAAGTGAACTACTTTTCTAAAAAAAACTACCATGGGATAATCAAACTTGACTTCTGGGATGAGCAGAAGTTTGGCATAAAAAGGTCACTGTTACCTACTTTTCTGAAAATTGTCATAGGACAATGAAAATCAACATCTGTGATAAGCAAGATAATTATTTAAGATGCTGAAATTGAATTTTGCAAAATTAGGTCACTGTGACGTACTTTTCTTACCTTAGTAATTTCAGTGATCACTTAAATGATTCTGTCAACAATTGAAGCAAATAACCCGGGAAAATATTTGTCTGGAACATATCCTGTAATGGTCGCATGTCTTGCTAGCAACTTGTAGACTCTTATTTTCAAAGACAGTTGTATACCAGCCACATGGAATTAAATAATTTGCAAGCCCGGTGTTTTATGTAGTGGTATTGTTGCTTGCCAATAGCCCGCCAGCTATGAGGCCATTGGCCTCTTGTTTATAATAAAATCATATTGTGTTAAATCAAGTAACGGAAAAATATGAGATGAAAATGCAGTTGTGTTTGAATATTAAGAAAAAAATCTTTTTATTTGATAATTGAGATAAAATTATTTCAGAAGAACTTTTTAAAAGTAGCATACGTCCTTAACGTCACATCAAAGATATATCCATTATGTGAACCTGCCTTGAATGTAGTTACAAAGCAAACATGTGCACTGAACTGAACTGTAGGGATAAGAATAAACAAAATCAAAATATTCTTATAATGTGGAATAGCTGCAGAAAATTCGGGTTTCAGTAAGTATTGTTACGTACTACGATGACTACAGTCGCGTCACAACATGTTATCAGCGTCAATTCATCCTTTCACAAACAGCAAAATACGTGGAATGGTATATACATATATACGGACTTATCAGTATCAACCGATGTCATTTTGAAGCTAAGGACAAATAACCAAGCGCAAGTACTACATCGAAACAATTTTCATTTTGAGAAAAATGAAAATATCAAAATAATATGTAGGACATCGCAGGATTTCATTAATAACATCGACTTGTAAAAATAATATAGAATTATTTCTGAACATAAAAATCTGCCGGAGATCGATTGAAATACAAGGTGTTAATTGAAAATGTCAAATTAATTGTTTGTGCAAAAAAAGAACATCAACGAGTCACGGACCAACGCATGCTGCTGTATTTTGCGAGCCTGTACGACCGGAACGACGAAAGTTTGTGAAGCCTTCATATAGCATAGAACAAATTCACTCTCATTTTCCCGTATGTTGCACTTACGGCTCGCACTGTTCGGTCAATCGTTATGCGATCAGCCGAGAGTGCCCCCTACAATACACCTCTATACCATATTTGAAAAATTGACAGAGTTATGATAAACTGAATTTTACGATCGGCGGCGTGGCACATGTGTGTATTAACCTGTAGATTAAAAGAAAGCGCTGCCACACAAAATCTTTGAAAATACTAACTAAAGTAAGCGACATCAGAAGAATTTTTGAATTAATTAATTTATAAGTCTACAAATAAAATAAGCAGTATTTATATGTGTTTAAACACTATTACATAGATATAGTCACACGAACATATAATGGACCCAGAACCACTTCCACGTCCGTATAGCTTCTGGTAAGTTGAATGAATGGAGCTAAAATACATCATCCATTCTGGTGCCTCGGTAGCCGTGATCGCTAATACTGCCGTCACACCGGACTGGCGTCCTTACCGCGTCCTAAACTGTCATATTTTGGAGAACGCCGATGGTCGCATTGAGAACGCCAATGATTTTTCTAAAATAAATCCAGATTTCGAGTCAGCCGTCACACCGGAGTTCTGTGCTCTGCGATCTGTGTATGTACATGGCGTTCCCAACACGACCTTACCACGTTCTTACTACGTCCTTGGAGTTTCTATTGAGTTTACACGGCGTCACTGCGGCGTCCATACCGCGATCAGCGGCGACCCCACTGCGACCCCACTGCGTTCTTAGCGTTATATAAGGTCGCCATTGTTTCCCCCGATCCTTTTCTCCGCGTTTACATGGCGACTCTACCACGTCTGTACTACGTTCCTTTGGCGTTGTTCGGGTTCCTACTGCGATGCTACGGCGACCATGGCGAGCTAAGGGCGACCTCAGGGCGATCCCACGGCGTCCTGAGTCATGACGCGCTCAGGACGCCGAACCTCGGCGTTTACTTTTAACATGTCCAAAGTAAACGCCGTCGCTCTGTGACCTTCGGCGTCCTTGGGGTCACCACGGCGTCTTGATGCGTTCTCACCACGACCCTACAGCGTCCATGGCGTCCCTTCCACGTCCTGGGTCGCCGTAGGGACGCCAGTCCGGTGTGACGGCTGTATAACGCACAAGGTCATTGTACTACTTTGTGCAATCAAGCGCGAGCTTCAGACCACTCGCTCTTCGATTCGATCCCCAGCGGTGGCGGAAAAAAAGAGTGATGTCTGATAGGGTTAGATGTTATATCCTTCCGATTGCACGGTGGTTTACCCCCGTGGGGTTTCCTCCACTATGAAAGACATGCATAATTTGTTCCCTTAGCGGCGTCGTAATAAAAGCTCTATTGAGCTTATGGTTATTGTTGACAATTTGTACACGACGATTTAAAGATTATTATTATTATTATTATTATTATTATTATTATTATTATCATTATGATGAGGTAAACAAAAATCTCGTTATAATGAGTTAGTATCTCGTTATAACGACTTAGTATTTTGTTATAGCGACTATAACTATCCCATTATAACGACTTAGTATCTCGTTATAACGACTCAGAATCTCATGATAATGACTTAGTATCTCGTAATAACGAGTAAGTATCTTATTATAAAGACTCAGTTTCTCGTTATAACGACTTGTATATCGTTACAATGACTTAGTATATTGTTATAGCAACTAAGGATCTCATTATAACGACTTAGTATCTCGTTAACATGACTTAGTATCTCGTTATAAGGACTTAACATCTCGTTATAACGACTTAGAATCTCGTGATAATGATTTAGTATCTCGTTATAACGAGTAAGTATCTCATTATAACGACTTAGTATCTAGTTATAACGACTTACTATCTCGTTATGACGACTTATTATCCGTAATAATGACACAGTATCTGGTTATAACGACTTAGTATCTTGTTATAGCGAGTATGTTTCTCATTATAACGACTTAGTATCTCGCTATAACGACCAAGTATATCATTAACGTGACTTAGTATATCGTTACAATGACTTAGTATATCGTTATAATGACTTAGTATCTTGTTATAGCGACTAAGTATCTCATTATAACGACTTAGTATCTCGTTATAACGACTTAGTATCTCATTGTAACGACTTTGTATCTCGTTATAACGACTGAACATGTTGTTAGAACGAGTAAGTTTCTCTTTATAAAGATTTAGTATTTCGTTAAATTGACTAAGTACCTGGATAAAATGACTAAGTATCTTGCATAACGACTTAACATCTTGTTATAACGACTTATTAACTTGTTATAGCGACTTAATACTAGTATCTCGTTATAACGACTTAATATATCGTTAGAATGACTTAGTATCTCGTTATGATGAGTAAGCGTCTTTATTAAATTGCATAGTTATACGTAAAGTTCAATTCATTTCAAGCTTAGCTTTATGGAAGTGTAAACGGAGCTAAAAGCACTAATTGCTGAGTTTTGAATAAAGAATATTGACGTTCTGAAGTGCACATATTGAGTTCTTTCTATGCATTTTGATATATCTAAGTCAACTTAACTACTTCATAACTAGTAAGGTTGACTTCGTAAGTAGTTTAGTCGACTTACTAAATGGCTATGTCAATAAACAAAGTGGCAAGACGACATGTCAATTTAATTTAATAATAATAATAATATTAAGTATTTATGTTTGGTTTAATTTTGTTTAAAGTCCTATTAGCTACTAAGGTAATTTAATGTGTGTAGTGTATGCGTGTGTGTACGCAGGAGTCATGGTATGTTTGGGTGCTTGCCTCCTTGTGATAGCGCGGATCTGATGCCGACTTTATAGTGCTATCTCATTGAAATGCTATGCCGAAGGCACGCAGCACAGAATTCCGCCCGGTCACATTATACTGATAACGGGTGAACCAGTTGTTGCCATTCCCTCACATTCTGAACGTAGTATGTCCCGGTCTGGGGACAGAACCCATAGCCTTCCTCACCTGGGCGAACGCTCAACATTCAAGCCAAAAGTGAGGTGTTGTCAAGCAAAGCACTAGGAAATAAAAGGTAGTTAGAAGTAGAAAGAAAGATAAAGATCCCAACATTTACAATGGGCGCAGCAGAATGATTTTGGTCACTTTTGGGTTCCCACATCGAGGACACCAAAGCAAATCCCCACTTCTGCAGGGGGTTCCCACAATACGGTCGCCTCCTACGATACATGCAGTTGGTAACAGCAGGTGTATTCTTTTCCCGATCCCCGACCTGCAGAGGTGAAGTAGTTATGTAAACATAACTTAGTCTCCTTAAGATTATAGTATCCTGCTATTTCAACGTTATTAAGTCCACGTGTAGTGATAACAGTATTAAATCACCGACCTCAAATGTTGACAAATCGTCTATCTTTACAGTACATGTGGGGAAGTCGACAAGTAGAACTTGACATTTTCATTTTATCATATCCGACGTTCAATGAAAGTTTCTTTTACACAAAACCTAAGCAACGATACTAAGTCATTATAACAAGATACTAACTCGTTATAAAGAGATACAATGTATTAAGTCGTTATAACAAGATATTACGTGTAAGTCGTTATAACGAGATACTAAGTCATTATAACGAGATACTAAGTCGTTATAATGAGATACTCGTAATAACGAGATACTTACTCGTAATAACGAGATACTTAGTCTTTATAACGAGATTATAAGTCTTCATAACGATATACTGAGTCGTTATATCGAGATACTAACTCGTTATAACGAGATAAAAAATATTCTTTGGATGTCCTCAATCAGCCACCGTATATACCAGTGCTAACTGTTAACACAGCAATTTACTCTGGGCTGCCCTTGTTCAGCTATAAGAAATCCTATTAGTGTTCACACCTGTTTAATACGCTGTTAATCTTCAAACTTAATTGTACATCGTAAAATTTTACCTCACTATAACTCAATTTTTCAAACATCAAACTAAGATTTCGTATAAAACTGTGTTCTAGTCATATGAATAACATATTTTCTGATGTTGCTTACTTTTCAGATTAATTTTAGAGATATTGTTTGAAGACTTTTCACGATCTGTATATTTTTTTTACACGCCGCCGATCGTAAATTTCAATTTATCATATCTCGGGTCAGTTTTTCAAATTGAAATCTGGTATAGAGGTGTATTACAGTCATATTTACAACATATCTTCTGATGTGGCTTACTTTATTCAGTTCTTTTAAAGATTTTGTCTGGCGACACTTGTTGTCACTTGAAGACGCTAGCTTGTGGGTCAATGTTATTCATATAAACAAGGGCAATAGCTTTTTATCCCAGCATACATGTTCTACAGGCCAAATATTATTAACCAAGACCTCTTGTTCATTCAGAAAGAGTTGTATAAAATTTCTAATCGATTTGACCTCTGAAACAGGGTAAAGGTAATTCATTTGAACAAAAACTTTAAAATATTTCGACCCAGCTTGCTACGTGCCAAATGCCATCACTTTAGGCCTCCTGGTTATTCAGAAGTGGTTCAATTTCCATGACCTTTGAATGGGGTCAAGGAACTCAATATATTTGGGTATGCTACTCGCGAATAGTAGGTTGCTTGCTTATACTAAAGTTGCGTATATATTTTAATGAACTGACCTCCTTTGACCTTGAAAGTTCTTTAGGTCATTCATTTGATCGATGTAGATATAGTCTCTCATTACTACATGTTAATTGCCAAACACTGCCTCACTCCGTCTTTGCTTATCAGTAGAAGTTGAATTATCAAATTTGACCCCTTGACCTGACAAATGGGTCTTTCTTTTCAATACAAGAGGCCCAAGGGCCTTAGCGGTCACCTGAGTTATATCATAGGTACTGGTAGCTTTATTTTTTTGTTAAAATGTGATGTGGAAATCAGCATGTAAACTAAGTGAAATACAATACTAATGTCATGTCATCAAAGGATAAGAATTTTAAAATATTGGTAAATGTTCCCTTTGGGGCCCCACCTTGGGGATGGGGCAGGAATCCCAATTTTACAATGTAATACCCTCATTCACCAAAGATGATTCTGACTAAGTTTGAGAAATCTGCTGAAAATTGTCAAAATATACCCAAAAGTGTTATTTCCCTATATAAACTATAGTAAAAAAAAAATTTTTTTTTTTTTAATTATCTTTTTATTCAGATTTTTCATCAATGCAATGTACATGTACAATAAATAACAAAACGTTTTTATTACCTATATATATGCATCCATCCATGTGTCTGACATATATATGTCTCAACCATTCATTGCTATGTCTCGTGTAAAAATAAAACACATATCAACCTTCATCACATATGGTACAGTACTATAGTAAAATTTACCCCCTCCCCAAGGGAGAACGGATAGCTCGGGGGTCCTCAAATTTACAATTTAAATAAAGGCCCTGATGATCTTTCTTTCCATGCGGAGAAAATTACTGTAGTTCCTCTGAGTCTTGAGAAGAAGATTTTTGAACTATTGGTTAATTTTCCCTTTGGGGCCCGCCCTGGCCCCAGGGTTTGGGGGAGGAATCCCAATTTTACAATTGTGTAGCCTCATCTACCAAGGATGATTCTGACTAAGTTTGAAAAAATGCCATCCACTGGTTCTTGAGAAGAAGTTGAAAATGTAAAAAGTTTACGCACGACGGACGGAAAGCGATTAGAATGGGTCACTTGTCTAATAATTGATACAGTACTACAGTACTTCAATTTTTATAATTTATTATTTCAAATGAAAAGTCAACAAACAACAGATACATCATGTCATTACAACAGGAGATAACCCTATCAGCAGCCTCTAATATAAATGAACAACAATCAAAAATTACATGTACATCATCATGAGTGGGCATACATTATTACAATGTACATCATCATGAGTGGGCATACATTGTTACAATGTATATCATCAGGCGGGGGCATACATTGTTACAATGTATATCATCAGGCGGGGGCATACATTGTTACAATGTATATCATCATGTGTGGGCATACATTATTACAATGTACATCATCATGAGTGGGCATACATTATTACAATGTACATCATCATGAGTGGGCATACATTATTACAATGTACATCATCATGAGTGGGCATACATTATTACAATGTACATCATCATGAGTGGGCATACATTATTACAATGTATATCCTCATGAGTGGGCATACATTGTTACAATGTAGATCATCATGAGTGGGCATACATTGTTACAATGTAGATCATCATGAGTGGGCATACATTGTTACAATGTAATACAATGTATATCATCACGAGTGGGCATACATTTTTACAATGTATATCATCATGAGTGGGCATACATGGTTACAAGGTATATCAGCATGAGTGGGCATACATTGTTACAATGTAGATCATCATGAGTGGGCATACATTGTTACAATGTATCTCATCATGAGTGGGCATACATTGTTACAATGTAGATCATCATGAGTGGGCATACATTGTTACAATGTAATACAATGTATATCATCACGAATGGGCATACACCGTAACAATGCAATACAATGTATATCATCATGAGTACGCATACATCGTTATAATCTAAGGTTTATCATCATAAATGGGCATACATCATTACATTATTAAGTTTTATTTGCAAACATTTGAATTTGCGAAGGAAAGGATTCTGTTTCCATATTAACAGTGATTTAATTAATCGTGGAAAAATTAAATTCTCCTTGCATCATCCTTTGGGAATAAAGGATCCTACACACAACAATACTGTCAATCAATCTATTTGATGTATATTTTACATTGTGAACTTTGTATTAAGGTTTTGTCAAGTTTCAATAATACAGTAATAGAATTATCAAGGAAGAATTAATTTTGCAAAGATTCTCCTCGCATATTAATCATTAATGAGAATAAAGTGATTAAGAGAAGTCCCTGAATCAAATAAACAGACAGAATTAGGAAAGATGAGTCAGTTTATAAGTTAATCTATATTAATCAAGTGTTAACTTCAGTCTTCACATGTAACTCTATATGACAAGCTAGCTAAGTGCTAACACCATATAACCGGTCTAAACCAGCCCCTGTCTAATCCGGATCCCTGTCTAAACCGGCTGTGATTTGTGGTCCCAGCATATTCCTTATATAATCATAGTAGTTCAACTCTGTATAAACCGGACCATGTCCATTCCGAAAACCGTCGATGTTTCACAAAAGTTAGCATCGTAATCCATGTACATTCCGGTCCTGATATTTCTCTTGACCGACTACAACCTTAAGATGACACATTCTAAACAAATTAGGGCTATCCAATGTTGGGTCGCCCTTCATTTGTATTATAAACTGTATATGTTGTGAATAATTAGACGTTGCAATTGATTCATTTCTCTGTTGTTTATGTTGACACACTTGTATACAGATCGTATGCAAAACACTACATTTTTGTATTTTCAAAAACTGACATCCTGACCTTGTATAAACCGGACATCTGTGTAAACCAGACAAATAGTTTGGTTCTGGTTACATCCGGTTTAGACAGGTTATACTGTATATGAAATTCAATTAAGTCCTTTCAGAAATGAAGTCGCTGGAGCGATGATAAAGTTTTTTTTATAAAATAGTAACAATGACCTTGACCTTGGCACCCTGACACACGAACTCGTTCCAGGCATTCTCATACCCAATCTGTGTATAAACATCCTACGCATCTCCTCTGTCACAAAGGGATTATTTTAAGTATACACGAGATAATCATAACATGATTTCTTGGGAAATGCAATTTAAATCTTAAACCGAAAAATATTACTACAATATTTGAAGTGCCCTTTGTTACTGCATCCAACAAAAGTGTTACATGTATTATAAAGCTTAAGAGAAATCCCCTTTAGCTGAGGTAGTAACAGTCACTAATGAGTTCCCCACTAATGATTTGTAATAATTAACATTGTGTATCAGAATTAACAACTTTGAGATGAAACGTTCGTAAACATTAACATTATAAACATACATTTTATATCAAGTATTCAGTCAAATGTTTACATACATTTTATATCAAGTATTCAGTCAAATGTTTACATACATTTTATATCAAGTATTCAGTCAAATGTTTACATACATTTTAAAAACAATTCAAATGAAGTCCTGTCCACATAGTTTAACTATTCTAGCTGATCACAGCATTGACGGATTCACTTCACAGACACTTATATAATTGACACATATCTATTACACTGTATATATAATGGTTTTATTTGTATACATAGGCGTGTACATTGTACTCTACCACAATCTACTTTCTTGAATTGGACATTATTCATCCAGTCAATCACGCGAAAGACACACGGCCTTACTCAAACCATTGTCCACTTACCAGGCGTCTGTGACTCAAACCATTGTCAATTTACCAGGCTTCTGTGGCTCAAACCATTGTCAACTTACCAGGCTTCTGTGGCTCAAATCATTGTCAACTTTACAGGCTTTTGTGGCTCAAACCATTGTCAACTTACCAGGCTTCTGTGGCTCAAACCATTGTCAACTTACCAGGCTTCTGTGGCGAACATACAAGTAGACCTTCGCAGGTTCTGCTTAATTATTGTTACCTCAACCCCTCACACGCTCATCTAACGGTTGAGTGAACAAGAAGTAGAAAGTGGAGAGAAAATAAAGAAAGCCTTAGGGAAGTGACGTAGATATAGGTATGATAAGAATTCAGGCATGTAAATCAGGTGTTGTGTGTTAAGGTGTGGTCATGTCAAAGTCACGTCCGACTGGTTTGGTCACATTCCACAGAACGCGTGTACACTTACTGGATCAGGTTACGTATACAACAGGTCACACAAGTCATGTATAACGGAGCAAACTCAAATACTAAAATATCTAACATGGATGAAGGCAATAAACAAGGGTAAGAATGACAAAATAGATATATAAATGTGTATGTTTTCTATTTGACATCACACTCCTGCAAACATACTCTGTTCCTGATGTCATAGCAATCTGGAGTGACTTTCAGAGCAAATAATAATACTGAGCTAGGTTAAAACTGTCATCAGGGTTCTCGTTAAAAGCCGGCTATTTCAGTGTATACAACCTGATATTGTAAGAAATACTCATTCTTTCTTTTTACAGAATTGACACTTCCATATCGTGATGATTTGATCAATATCGGCAAACAACAATATTGACTTAACCAGTTGGACAGAATCAATCAGAACTTCTGGGTCTAATCGATACAGAACAAATTCGATGAGAAATGGAGCCCTCATAGAAAAAAATCAAACTAAACGATTTCTTTGTCGCCCAGAACAGAAATACGAGTGATTTGGGCGCTGTAATTGGCAGATGTTCATATTTACTTTCAATCCGATCTATATACTGTTAGGAAGTTTCTCTGTCAGTAACTTTTGAATCACGTTGCGATTTGTACGTGAAGTAATCAGTCGCGCGGAACACCCTATCAGTCTCGTAAATTTTCATGAAAAGGGATAATTAGGTGTGACTCGTAACAAGCATCAGTATGATTTAATTGCGAATTTCAAACATTTTCATAAGCAATTCTTAGATAACGGCAATGTTCCTGGCGATAATGATGAGACATTCACATTGTGTACATAAAGGGGGGTAACTTGTGATGTACGAAAAAAAATATCCAAATGAAGTGTTGACAGTTTTGTAACAATTTCCACGTCAAACTTTTAAAAATGTGAGATATACATAGCAAAAATGACCAATGATGTACAGAACATTAGATATTAAATAAATCATGCTGGAAAAAAGTTTTGTTTTCGTTTTACTTTTTTGCCAGTTCTCTAGACAACATTTTTGACCAGTTTGGTAAAATTGGGATATATATATTTACACCCACTCAACATTTAAACATTCTACTTATGCATTTTATATCTGTCAGATATCTATACAGAGACTTTTAGTGACAAGCCCCAAGCTACCTCGTGCCCATGAAAAGACTTAAAAACATCAAAAAAAGTTTCTGAAACACCTCTGTTATCTGGAGCAATGCAATTTTTGTATTGAGTTTTCAACATGTGTTGATTATTTACAGTTTATTTATCAGGGAATCATATTTCTTTTCAGTCGCACAAAAACTGCTCCAATAATATAACAACCTTTATATAGTGCCCTATATAATTTGTAAAATTACTCTAAGGCATTGTACAACACATGAATAATAGTATTCCTACAGTGACAGTTATAAATAAAGTAGATCAAAAGGTATACAAATCAGCATTACACATGAAATAACCATACATTCATCTCAATATGCATACAAATAAATATATATAGGTTGGTATGTACATGACATCTGTACAAGAGCCTAAAATGAAGACTTAAAGATGTGGGTCTTTATATACTTCTTTCTTCCAAGAGAATTTAATTACAAATTAAGACAGAGATGAATGAAACATTGATGAAATTTTGGCAAATCGCGAATACTCTTGGCATAATGCTGTAACACTTATAAATAGCCAACAAATATTTGTTAGTGCTTTTAATGTTCTAAAAGTCTATTAATCATATTGTTTATACATTTGCTAACATTTACAAAACAAATATTTAAACGGTCTGTACTTCTGATAAAATGGTCATGATTTTCTGTGTGAAGTCTTATGTGGGGTTACTTTTATATTAATTACAGCCCTGTAATTCAAATCACATGATTTTTGTGTGGTATCTATACCATCCTTATGATCAACTTTAAACCATAACTTTTAAAACTATTTTAAAATAAGTATCTTTGTTGTTTTATTTTAATACCGAATGCATTTACTAGAGCAATTTAATACACCAAAAAAATCATTGCTGAAGAGTCAAGACCTGAAATACCAGTTCTCTACCAGTCTATTTTTAGCACAACCAGTCTATTTTAAGCACCATACTCGCATCTCACGAAGGACACCCCCTTGATATCGGCGAGAAAAACGCGACTCGAGAATGAATTTCGACAAAAACTTCGAAACAAAACTTGTTTGGTTTTATTTCATATGAACATTGGAAAGATTTCATAAAAAATAACTTTGTTTTGTGTCATGTTACACATGTGAATGTACATAACATAGAGAAATGAGTGTGAATATTTAGTGTTTTTGTTGACCAAACAATTGGACAAGATATTCATACAAAGAGTTGTTTTCTGTCCCCCGTTTCTTTGCGTAGTCTAAAACAGATTCTCTCTGATTGGTTAGTATGGTTGTGATGTCATACTTACATCCTGGTGATTCTAGGTACTGTTTTACATGAGTTTCACACTCAGTGAACAGGTCTACATCTGACGTTAACAGAGCTATGTAATGTAGACAATGCCACCCCCTATAAGTTTACAGCTGTAGTTAGTGCTGGGTACGACTCACACAGATATTTACAAACCTCCATGTGTCCCCCCATAATACTATAATATAATACTGTTCTCCCGTCATTATCTACAGCTGTAGTTAGTGCTTGGTACGCCTCACACAGATATTTACAAACCTCCATGTGTCCAGACCAACAACTATAATGTAACACTGTTCTCCCGTCATTACCTACAGCTGTAGTTAGTGCTGGGTACGACTCACAAAGATATTTACAAACCGACATGTGTCCCCCCTTACAACTATAATGTAACACTGTTTGCCCGTCATTATCTACAGCTGTAGTTAGGGCTGGGTACGACTCACACAGATATTTACAAACCTACATGTGTCCCCCCTTACAACTATAATGTAACACTGTTTGCCCGTCATTATCTACAGCTGTAGTTAGTGCTGGGTACGACTCACACAGATATTTACAAACCGCCATGTGTCCAAACCTACAACTATAATGTAACACTGTTTGCCCGTCATTATCTACAGCTGTAGTTAGTGCTGGGTACGACTCACACAGATATTTACAAACCTCCATGTGTCCCCCCTTACAACTATAATGTAACACTGTTCTTCCGTCATTACCTACAACTTTGGTTAGTGCTGGGTACGACTCACACAGATATTTACAAACCTCAATGTGTCCCTCCCTACAACTATAATGTAACATTGTTACCCCTCTATTATTTAGAGCTGTAGCTAGTGCTGGGTACGACTCACACAGATATTTACAAACCTCCATGTCCCCCCTCCTACAACTATAATGTAACACTGTTCCCCCGTCATTATCTACAGCTGTAGTTAGTGCTGGGTACGACTCACACAGATATTTACAAACCTCAATGTGTCCAAACCCACAACTATAATGTAACGCTGGTAACCCGTTATTATCTACAGCTGTAGTTAGTGCTGGGTACGACTCACACAGATATTTACAAACCTCCATGTGTCCCTCCCTACAACCATAATGTAACACTGTTTCCCCATTATTATCTACAGCTGTAGTTAGTCTTGGGTACGAATCACACAGATATTTACAAACATCCATGTGTCCAAACCCACAACTATAATGTAACACTGTTCTCCCGTCATTACCTACAGCTCTAGTTAGTGCTGGGTACGACTCACACAGATATTTACAAACCTCCATGTCTCCCTCCCTACAACTATACTGTAACACTGTTCCCCCGTTATTATCTACAGCTGTAGTTAGTGCTGGGTACGACTCACACAGATATTCACAAACATCCATGTGTCCCTCCCTACAACTATAATGTAACACTGTTTCCCCATTATTATCTACATCTGTAGTTAGTGCTGGGTACGACTCACACAGATATTTACAAACCTCCATGTGTCCCTCCCTACAACTATAATGTAACACTGTTCTCCCGTCATTAGTTACAGCTGTAGTTAGTGCTGGGTACGATTCACACAGATATTTGCAAACCTCCATGTGTCTCCTCACACAACTATAATGTAACACTGTTAACCCGTACTTATCTACAGCTGTAGTTAGTGCTTGGTACGACTCGGACAGATATTTACAAACCTCCATGTGTCCCCACCCACAACTATGATGTAACACTGTTAACCCGTACTTAGTTACAGCTGTAGTTAGTGCTGGGTACGACTCACACAGATATTTACAAACCTCCATGTGTCCCCTCATACAACTCACATGTAACACTGTTATCTTGTTCTCATCCACTAACTGACACATGTACTGAGCACACACACAATTCCTGTGCACCACACGACCTTCTACTGTCTTATACTTATGTTGTTCGTCCTCAACTCTATACAAGGATTTAAGTATAATTCTTTCCACTTTGTATAATATATTAACGCTCCCTCCTTCTACCACACAAAGCAATGTCTCCTTGTCAGGTTTCACACCCTCTGACAGGAGGAATAAAACACATTCTTCTGAACCAGAAAAGCATGCTCCATTCAACAAGGCAAACTTTATCACATGGCACAAGTTTTTGTCAACATTCTGACCACTAAGCCATCTGGTAAATCCCTGCAGAAACTGATCATCTGTCCAAACATCTAATGAAGTTATAGAATGATATTTACTATAAAACCTGTCACGTTCTGGGTCAGAGTTACTAGAATAGACAGATTCAAACTCTCTGACTAAACGTTTATACATGTACTGATTATCAGATGATATAACTACTTTGTTTGGAGTGGTTTTTGAGGTAGTTACATAACTGAGAAACTTGCTGGGACAATTCTGTATGTAGCCAATGCGAGTTTTTTCTCCATACAAAAGAGCCAGAGTTTCCTCAATTGAGTCATGGTTGAATTTGTAACAAACTTTTTGTTTTTGGTTAGACTCTTTTTTCACCATCCAACCCAACAGACAATCTAACGAATCCTTCACAAATTCTATTTTCCTCCCCTTAGACTTACTGTGAACAACAAGCTCAGCTGTTGTGGTAACTTTTACTACATCATTAGCAAATGCTGCTTCTAATAAATCGTCATCAATATTTTCATTGTTAGAGTCTAAATTATCTTCCATGACTTTGCCTCCGTGAAGGAAAAGATACATCAGACCATAACATTTTCCGTCTTCCAATTTAGATAATGAAGATTTCAGAAAATGAAAAGGTCTTTTAAAAAAATTGACCCTCTCCGTTTGCAAAGTAGGTGAATCTCTGAACAACCTACAGCATTGTGGAAACCCAATGTCAGGAGCACACTTGACAATTTCCTTCTCTTCATCATCTTTCCACGAGTCAAAACTAACTTTTGGTTTGTATAACCTTAACAATTTAAGTTTTTCTTCTGCATCAATGTTAAGGTCAACAATGTTTTGTTTAGTGAATATTTTTTCTAAGCAAGAAGCATTTAAATAATTTGAAATTCCACTGCGAATTGCAACAATCAGAAAATTGCCGTCTGTGTGCTCATTTCCACAAAGTTTTGAAATAATAGATTTTTCTCTTTTCTCCCATTCTTCTACATCTTTTTTACACACAACATTCTTTCCAAAGATATCATCTAAATAAATAACTAATTGTGACTTTGGGGTCACCTTATCCAAGTCTTTGATATCATGCAGTTCTAGTGGCTGTCGACATTGTTGCCTCTCCTCATTATAGCACAGCCGACGGAGAAGTTCAAGTGCAATGGATGTCTTCCCGTCTCCAGAATTTCCCTTAATTATCACCAAGCTGTTCTTCATTAGTTTATCGTAGGCATCCTTGAGACTTTTGGTAGAAAAGAACTTGTATTCGTCTTTTTCTTTCAATATCATGGCTGTGGTTGTTTCTGCAAGGAAAAAATAAATCATGTCCCGTAAGAACAAACGTCAGCGTGAAATAGCCAACATTTATGAGTCCCCCATGGAAGTCAGGAAATACATCTTTAACGTTAAGCAATGTAAAGATAACCTACAATATAGACATATCTTGATAACATATGAACTTGTGATTTGTGACATTATCTGATGGTAAAGATTGACTTTTCTCTCATTTCCCTGTGTGAAAGATATAGCTGTCCAGGGTAAGAAAGGGGAGTAGGAAATTTCTGTCTTACAACCCATTTCACGTGACTAGACGTCACAATGGCTCAACAATGACGTGACGTCAGGAATTTGGAACTCTCCGATGCCGCAATGCGGAAAAGGCGACGTGATGAATATTTTTTTTAAGATATATTTACCATGCAGGTTAGAAAGATGTGAATATATTTTCTCGCAAACCTTGTTTGCAAATATGGGATATGCTCAATATGGTTGGCTGATTCATTTTCGTCTTAAAAGCTCAGGGGGGGGGATTGATTTTTTCAAAGTGGTAGCCAGTCGAAACGCATCTATCAGGTTTCAGGGCTTATTCTGGTGGTTGGAATGAGAGAAAAATACTCTTTCATGCCCAAGGGTGTAGGATAGGGAAATTCCACCCTCAGGATTTTCAAATTTCACAGGTTTTACCGAATTTGAAAACCTCTCTGACGGAATTTCCCTATCCTTCACCCCTGGGCATGGAAGAGTCTTATGATATTACCCAGGTGTTTCTGAATCTTTACAAAGCAAGATATGCTAAAACACTGACATGTCAAAAAGGGCCCCGCTGTTTGCCTTAAAGTATAATACATATCCCAAATTGCCAATCAGATGCCAAAGCAATAATTTTTGATTCTGGAATATGGATAGTAACGCATCATATAAATATATAGTTGCAAAGGAACATTTACCAACAGGTATGAATAAAATCTGACCAGCAGAGCAGGAAAATAGCCTGAAATATCTCGGACAGTCGGAAGCGATGACAGCCACCTTTTATAATGGTATCTGAGTATTATCTATATACCTCACTTATAACAATGTACCATCATGTAAAATTTCATAAAGTTTTAGACTTCATAACAGTTATTGTTTGATACAAATTCAATTATTTTGCATGCTCTTTAGCATTTGAACAGTTTTATTTTGAACTGTTCACTAGTGGCTGTGCCTGAAGATTAGTTTGGTTGAAATACACATTATACTGCAGCTCTCCTTCATCAAGTCAGGTCTTCTTATCCATCCCCGTTCAGTAAACTCACCTATCATAGCTGTTAGCTTAGGATCCCTATCTGTAAAATACAAAAGATCCATGTGATTTTTTTAGATAATTCACAGAACGTTGATTAAGACATGTGCAATGTAATTGGAAACATCTATTTCTACTTCTATTCCTAATTAAGTAAAGATTAATCATCACCATAAAAAAAAAGCTCAAATAATATAAACTTTTTTTCTCCACTTTTACCAGAGAAATATCAGAAATTATCAATGAGATTAGAAGGTATATCTTCACTGCTATTTATACATATATATCATTAGTGCTATGAAACAATACTTGCTATATGCTTAACCCTGACTTTCCATACATTAGTATATATGCAATAATGTTGTCATGTATCAATCCATGTATTTAAATATTTTGAAACTGGTGAAGTGGGATGCATCTTCATTAACAAACATCTCACTGACTGGGATTGTGGGACTAAAATTTTACACACGAGTAATTTTCACCTGAAGTCAAGCGTCACTCTAACATGAGTTCAGATAATCTCTAGACCTATTGTTGTTGGAACCTGCCATTCAAGTGCATCAAAACTTTTATATTTTGACAACCCAGTCTATTTATCAACCCCCTGGAGTGGTTTAAAGCAGCTGGCATGCTAAACATTCTGCTGTAGAATTTATAGTTAGGATCCCATCAGAAAATTGGTGATAGTGATAAAGCATGAACTTTGACCCTTTAACCTAAGATGATCATGACTACAACAAGACTATGGGACTAAACGATCACATGAGTCAACATTATTTATTTTTGTTGTTGAAATATAAAGTGGAGATAATGATGTCAATCATCCCTACCAATTTGAGTAAAAAATAGTTAAGTATAACGTTAAGTTAAGTTTGTCAGGACCATGAGTTGATCATTCCTAGACCGAGTTTCAGTTAAATCGGCCTATTAGAACTTTATTTTAAGTTTGGAATAGTTTTTCGTCAAAATGGAGACTGAAGCAGCCGTATTGGATTTGTTATCAGCCCAAACAAAAACGAACACTTTGCAAGGACCATGAGTTTATCATTCCTACCAAGTTTCAGTTAAATACGCCCATTAGAACTTGATTTTAGGTTTGAAATAGTTTTTCAAAATGGCAGCTGTGGTGGCCATATTGGATTTCTGATTGACCCGAAATATATTAACACTTTGTCAGGACCATGAGTCGATCATTCCTACCAAGTTTCAGTTAAATACGCCCAGTAGACTTTGCCTTTAAGTTTGAATAGTTTTTCAAAATGGCGGTTGTGGCGAACATATTGGAATTCTGATCAACCCAACAAATAACAACACTTGGCAGGACCAAGAGGTGATAATTCCTACCACATTCAGTAAAATTGGCCCACTAGAACTTGACGTTGAGTTTGAATTTGTTTTTCTAAATGGCTGCCGTGGTTGCCATATTGGATTTCTGATCGACCCGAAAAATAATAATACTTTTTCAGGACTATAAGTCGATCATTCCTACCAAATTTAAGGTCTAGGTTCAATCTACCCTGTAGATTTTGACTTTAAGTTTGAAATGGTTTTTCAAAATAGCGGCTGTAGCGGCCATATTGGATGTCTAATCCACCCAAAAAATAACAACACTTTGTCAGGAACATTGAATTAATCATTCCTACCAAGTTTCAGTTAAATCGGCCCAGTAGAACTTGACTTAAAGTTTGAAATAGTTTTTCAAAATGGCGGCTGTGGCGGCCATATTGGATTTCTGATCGACCCGAAAAACAACAACACTTGGTCAGGGAAATGTCAGTAACATTCCTATGAAGTCTCAATGAAATCCCCTCTACAGTATTTCAGTTTAAGTTGAAAATGTAAAAGACGACAGATAGCAAAAGGTTACTTGAGTTTAAGCTCAGGTGACCTAACAATCTAATCAGCTGTAAAGCTTAAGGTTACCACACTGTTGTGTATATTCAAACAAAATGTACTGATGATATCGTGTATGCAAGCATTTTACTTTAAAAGTGAGCAAGTGTGAATATTGACCCGTTACTCTTAATGAATGACAACAAAATATAGTCGGAAGTAGAACTTAATACTGCTAGACTATGGTTAAAAAAGAAATAGATTTGTATTGGTATTAATCTCAAAATTGTAACCTTAAAAGTTGACTACCGCATGCTACTGGTCAAATATCATCATATTTTGGTGTTTCCTAGCATGTTGCTTACCAAATATCATCACCTAAGGGGTTTATTCCGAAGAAGTGGTATAAAGTAATTTAAGACATTTACCCTGTGTGACCTTGAATATGTTTGAAGGTCATTCATTTGAACAAACTGGGTAGCCCTTCATCCCAGCATATTACTGGCCAAATATATATATATATTACCTCCCTAGGCTTTTTGGTTATTCAGAAGAATTCTTTTTAACAAATTTTATCCCTGTGATTTACCTATATTCCCCAATTAGGCCACCACCTATCCCNCCCAGCCTCACCCCTGTGCCCCTGGGATAGCCAAATCCTCCATAAAATATTCCTCTATTTCCCTTAATTGGCCCTAACCCTCAGCTCCAAGAGGACAATACTCTTCATTTACACAGGGTTGAATCCCCTTGGCCATAGAATTCTCCAGACTAATTAAGTTAAAACATCACTTTTCTCACATTCAAGAAGTATGCCTTTAAATTTTACTTGTTTTTCCTATAGGACCTGCCTCTCTTCCCCCAGAGGTCACATCCTCCATTTAAACAACCTTGACCTAAGGATGCTCCAGACCAGTTAGGATTAAAATAACTTGTCTTTGTCGATACTCAAGGAGTAGGATATTAAAGATTTACCTTAATTTCCCCTATTGGGCCCTGCCCCTCTTTCCCAGAGGGGACACCCCCTTCATTTATTCAATATTGATTCCCCTCAGTCTAGCAATGCTTCACGCCAAATGAGGTTAAATTACATTCAGCCATTCAGGTCTAGCAGTTTTTTAAGTGAAAAACTGACAGACGTACTGTTCATCACAGCATACACTCACTTGCCATTAGGACAAGTGAGCTAGAAAGTTTGTCAGTGTTGTAACTTCATTTTTTTGCTCAATTAAAAAGGGTTTAAAAAAATTTAACCTAAGCCATATTTTTCAGTTGCTTTGCTTTGCTGATCCCAAAGTGATTTTAGCACCAAGCATGGTAAGACCTTTATTTACTTTAATAGTAATTCAGTGGTCATGTCGGCAATCAATACATATTGTGGTTATATTTTTAGCATTGTTTGACACTGTCCTTTGAAATTGAGGTTTGTTGTTTCCTATCTTCTAGCATATACACTGTATGTAGTAATTAATGTATAGCAGAACAATTTTTAAGGTCACCCGAGACAACGTCTCAAGTGACCTATTGTGATCGCCTTTTGTACGGCGTCGTGCGTCAAAATTGTGATTATATGGTCCCAGCCCCAGGGGCCTGAGGGGCGGGCCCAAAAAGGGTCAAATTGACTAAAATTTCAAACATCTTCTCCAGATCCAGATATGGTAGAATCAAATACTCTTCATAGAATTTCATGACCCTGTAGTCTCACGTTTCCCCCTGGGGAGGGGGTAAACTTTACTATAGTTTATATAGAGAAATCACATTTTGGACCAGCATTTGTTTAATTTCCATTAGAATTAATTCAAACTTGGTTAGCATTATCAGTATTGGATAGCAGTTTGATGATATGCTCAGATGACCTAAATATGCACAAATAGAGACTAGTGGGAACCTGCATAACAAATTTGAGAAAAATCCCTCAAGAACTTTCTTAGAAAAAGCGAAAACAAAATTGTTTAAGGAAAGCCACGGATGACTGAAGACGGAAGGACCACGGACATGATTGAAGAATAATTATAAATAGATCACTGTCAGAGAATCATGTATTTCATAGCAAGAGATCCCAGAGAGGGATCTTGCCGCTTACAATTGCACCACCTTCATTAGTTCTTTGTCAGTTTGATATTTTCTCTTCTTTTCTCTCAAATGGATTGATTCATGTAATAAATGCACCTTGAGGTAATTTATGATGAAAACTTTATACTACTTTATATAAAAGACATCCTTCAGTTTGTTGTTTCACATATTTACTAGTACAGTACCTAATGCGAAAGAGGGGTAGCTGAGTGTACAGTAGCGTACGGTGGCCATGGGTGATTTTTTTATACAATGAATAACCCCTGTAATATTAAATGTATCAAAATAGAAATGAAAAAATCAACACTAAAATTGGCATATACATGATAAAGTGGACTATGTGGGCTTCATAATTTTTCAAAAAAAATCAATAATTCAGTTTTGGGCATTTACAAATCTGTATCTACACTGGATAAGCTGGCTTTTCATGTAGTTTATTTTTGTTCTCAGCATGTGTAAATATTGTGAAAAATCCACCGGGTTAATGTATGCTAAAACGTGAGTATTTCTGCCACTGAGTAGGTGATATTTAATTTCAAACAGGTTTTAAGACTTTGATCTTGGGAACTCTTTAAACCCTACTGCACATCTTCATATCACAATGCACCATCATATAAAATTTCCTAAAGCTTCAGACCTCTGCAGTCTGAGACAAAACATCAGACACGCATTACATAATTATCTCTCCAGTTAAACATTAATTAGTCAATATCATTAGTACAGAAGAGTTTAAATGTGGACACTGATATTTATTAAAGTAGATTTTCTATCACTTTTTTATAGAATCACTTTAAGCAAATACAGTAAAACACGGTTACAATGAATCCCAGGGGACCTGCTTAATCAACTCATTATTAAGGTAGTTCATGTTACGTAAAACGATTATACATGTATATTGTTATTTTTGAAAACATCACTATATGAAATTACGTTTAAAAAAAAGTAAACAAAAATCAAATTGAGCCGAGAGAAAAAATTGCATATCGTTAATGTAAGCACTCGCCCTAGCAACACTGAAGGAATCTACCTCATCTCCCTCCCTCCACTTTCCCCCTTCCTTACTGTTAGAAACATTGAGTACATCCTACATGTACACAACCCAAAATATCAGACATCTCATTCGAGTTAATAACAGTCGACCTCGACCTCAGTAGCTTCGGTCTCAACTCAACATGCAGATTTTCATCGAAAACATAATTCATTGTATGCATTAGTCAAATAATATCACGTAAAAGCATTTGAAGTTATGTCGGATAAACATCTCAACACCTAATGTCATTGTACAAAACGTACACAAGCAAGTAGCTAACAGTTGGCCCTTGAGGGCCTCTCGATGAAGGTCGAGATAGGAAATTGGATTCATATATAGAACAGTGTTAACATAACACTGAATTTCACATAAGGTGAATGCTGATTTGCTTCGTAATAGACAATAATTCGCTGTACAAAAGTTGCAATATGATAATAAATTAACATAGAAGTAAGAGGGAGAAGAGCTAGGGAATCAGCATCAGTTCGCAATACCCATAAAATCACAATAATTGTTTTCGTACTAACGTGTTTTACTGTATTATCAATGTTATCAACAATGATAAACATTAGGACATGCTCACACAACACACCTTTTGTCTGGTCTCCTTCTCCAGTCTTGCGTCGATTGGCTTCCGATAGTCCTGTTAGTCAACCGAAATTAAACAAATTATATATATCGTGATTGACATTGAACAGTGTTTTTTTTGTTTTTTTTCATTTGCAAATAGGTAACATCCATATTGCATGAAGCCTGCTACAGTGGAATGAGGCTTGATCAGCTTATGAGTATGTAGCAAAGATAAATATGACGTTGAGATTTCATCGTTTGTGTACATTCTTTGTGTTAAAACATGATTTTAATTTCTAATCATAATTTCAGTAAGAGTAACAATATTATAAGGATGACATCTAGACAAACCTTCAGGCTGTAGCGCTTTTATCTTGACAGAAGTTTCCTCCACAATTTTAGCTGCCTGGGCATCAACATTCCCGACTGCACAACGGAGTTTATCATAAGAGCCATAATCAATAGTTCCCTTACACAGCAGACTCCGACATATTTGCCCAAAATGGTTAATGTCATCCCCAAGTAAATCTACCGGATCCATAATGACCTCTAGTTCCACCAAAATACTCTGCCAGGTGTTCAGATTCGGCCTGAATATTTCACTTAGGCGTCGGACCATGTCAGCATGCAGCTTCTTGATCTGCAACTGCTGACTGTGAGCCGAGGAAGTCTAAAGAAATGACAAACAAGCAAAAGAGATAGTTTTCAACTAGAACACTGACAGTTCAGTAAGGGCCCCGTCTTGTGGCAATATATCCCCCATAATCATCAAGAAGCAATCTGCCCATATAGCTGAGCTTGACGTTTGACATTTTGACTTCAAAAAGAATCGCAAGAAAGCATTTTACATGTACTATGATGGGAGTCTTGTTTCCTTCCACCTCCATATTTGCTGGGCTAACAGAAATGTAAATACCGGTGCAATACTCATTTGTTAGCTTTGTTTTATTTCACCTTATATACCTCCTCCATCAAGAGCCTGGGTCAAAGTCAGAGATCCACTTTGTCTTTGACCTTTGGACCCAAATGACCTTGACCATTAAACCAGTGACCCTGATCTTTGGTCGGTTGACTTATTCTTTAATTCAGACCAACTTTACTTCTTAATATCATAACAAAATGTTCATCAGGGAAAAGGTACAAAATTTAACCTTCACCTTTGACCCAGTGACCTTGACCTTTGGACAATTGACTCCTTGTTTAATTATGAGCAACATTGCTTCAAAGTGTCATAGCGAAATGTTCACAATTGAAAAGATATAAATTTAACCTTGACCTTTGACCCAATGACCTTGACCTTTGGTCAGTCGACTTCTTGTTTAATTCTGTTCAACTTTGCTTCATCATGTCAAAACAAAATGATCATCAGTGAAAAGATGCAAAAAATTGACCTTGACCTTTAAATCTAATAACCTTGACCTTTGATCTTAACTTTTTACCTCAGTGTGTCTCTTTGTCTTCTTCCAAACAAATTTGCTTCATAATGTCATAGCGAAATGTCCACCAGTGAAAAGCTACAAACTTTGACCTTGACCCCTGACCCGATGACCTTGACCTTAGGTCAATTGACTCAATATGATCAACTTTGCTTTATAATGTCATAACAAAATGTTCATCAGTGAAAAGATGTAAAATTTGACCTAATGACCTTGACCTTTGACCTTATCTTTTACCTCAATGTGTATTTTTGTGAACTGAACATCTTGACCAAGTTTCATGTACATCGGTCAATAGATACCAAAGTTATCAGCCAGGAACAGAATTTGTGGACAGACATACAGACAGGCAGACAGAGTGATTACTATAGGACACCCGTATACGGGGCCCTAATAAGTTGTTTTTAGTTATTGGTATGGAAAACAAAAGGCCCAGAGAGCCTGTATTGCTCACCTGGATATTAATGTTAAATAATCATGACCAGACATTTTTATTTAAGTAACATAAGTAGTATGGCCAATACTTGTAACAGATATATGTAAAACAAAACATGAAGACTGCAATTCACTAGCGCTTTCACCCATCTTGGGGCCCTTCAAGCGATTCGAATTAATTTGTGACATCATCAGTGGAGTAAACATACTTAAGAGGTCAAAAAATAATGACGTCATAAACAAAGTACACATAATGCGGACGTCCAGAAATACCTGTATTGCTCACCTGCTTTTTTTCTTACATGGAACTGACATATTAAGGTAACTTCAGACATGGAACAAAATGAAATAAAATACATTTTATTTCATGCAACAATGGTTTGTCAGAAATATAACACATACAAAAAAAAACAATATCAATATTGATGAACAACACACAAAAAACTGAGTAGTTTTCTAAAAGTAATACTAAAACAAACAAAAACGCCCGTTACATGAATCAATAAAATTCCGAGTGCCAATGCAACACGTTTAGGACAACGAAAAGAACATATAGGTGACAAAAAATAAATATCGTGCGGACTTACTTATTATACAAAAAAATGTATAAAGATACAAAAAAAAATAAAAAAAAAGATAGACAACTCTTACATTTGTACCAATAATAACTACAAATCCCAAAAAGTCATATATACAGTTTACAACCTACAATATAGCATTTTTTATATACGAAAATAATACAGTAGGCATGACCAACCAATAAAATGACTTCAAATGTAATTACCAATATAAAACAAAATTGCATATTGTATATGAATAATAAACAATGTACTTTCCTGTGTCATAGCAAAAATGTCACAATGAACAACAATAACAAAGTTTCACATACTTTACACAACAATAATAAATTTCTACATAATGTACAAATAACATACTATGTTGTGATATAAAAAATCACTCTATATACAACAATAATAAACGTCTACATTCTGAACAAAACAATAATAAACGTTCACATTATATACAGATAACAACATACTATATTGTGATATAAAAAATATCACACTATATTGCAATAATAAACTTTGTCATTATATACAGATAATAACATATATTGTGGCTTAACAAATATCACATTATACAACAATAATAAACTTTAACATAACGTACAAATAACAACATACGTTATTGTGGTATACAAATATCACATTTATGTAAAAATAACACTGTTATATGTAATATAAACAAGAATTCCACGGAAGTGAATGTGTCGCCTGCACAGTAAGCTGGGAGATTACGCACCAGCAAGACCAGCATCGCCTCACTGGTATCCATAAAAATATTCTTGAAAATGCAAGTATGCTTAGCACCGCATGAAGTCTGAGTTTGATCAGCCCAAGGAAACTCAAGTTATCGCACGAAAACAGATTGTCTATTTATAGTAACAGTGACCTTGACCTTTGACTTTCGGACCTGAAAAGCAATCCCAAGCAAGCACTTTTGGTAAGATCGAAGCACTGCATGAAGATTGAGTTTGATCGGCCCAAGGAAACTCAAGTTATCGCACGAAAACATATTTTCTATTCATAGTAAGTGACCTTGACCTTTGACCTTCGGACCTGAAAAGCAATCCCAAGCAAGCACTTTTGGTAAGATAGCACTGCATGAAGATTGAGTTTGATCGGCCAAAGGAAACTCAAGTTATCGCACGAAAACATATTTTCTATTTATAGTAAGTGACCTTGACCTTTGACCATCGGACCTGAAAAGCAATTCCACATAAGCACTTTTGGTAAGGAAGCTCTGCATGAAGTTTGAGTTGATCAGCCCAAGGAAACTCAAGTTATCGCACAAAACCCTCTGTGCGAACGACGACACCGACGACGCCGACACCGTAGCCGACGCCGACATAGCAATGCCTATGTGTCACCAGCTTTTCGCAGGCGACTCGAAAATGAACTTGAAATATAGGCCTATTGGGCATATACATGTAATAACAAATATAGAATATAATCCTGACTATTGTGATGTATACAATACTTCCCATGTCAAAATGTCTTTCTTGTTAGGTATTGCACAACCATAGCCTAGTACCGTATTCCTTACAATCTTTCTGGTCCAGGTATTCAGATAACATCGCGAGTTCAAGCACTCGCCTCCCTGCGACCAGGTTGAAAAGTTATTGGCTTATTCGTGATCACTAGTACTGGAGGGATCCTCATCGGTCGTCGGTGTCGGCTTATCAGTAAAATTGTCAGTAAGCTTAGTAGGGGCCTCAGTAGCCAGCGTCTTTTCAATGCGTGAACGAGTGTCACTTTGTTTCAGCGCATAGTTGTGGTCTAGCACTTGATATTGGACATCGTTGTTGTTATTATTGTCAGTTAATGCGTTAAGTTTACATTTTAAACGGCCTATTTTACGTCGGGCTTGCATGTCGGCCATCACTGTCACGACGTTGTTTACATCGTTACGACAGCTTTTTTTGCCCACACTTTCGCGATTGGAGATTTTCAACGCAAGGGACACAACTCTGTAGTCGAAACATTATTCAAACGGAATCTATTCAAGGGAAGATAACAACATTCTCGAAAAGGTAATCATGGGCAGGTGACTCTAACACTGAAAAACGACAGTGGAATTCTTTAGTGTTTTGCTTTGGTTGGGACGGGAAATCCTTAAAAGTGCGCTAAAATTCAGCTACAGGTAAAAAGTGTTTGTTTCAAAAGAACCTATTAAAAGATTTCAACATATTTGACCCCTGTGACCTTGAAAATGGGTGAAGATCATCCATTTTAACAAACTTGGTTAATACTTCATCCCAGTGTGTAACTGGCCAAATATCATCATCCTGGATCTTTTTTTTTTTTTGTTATTCAGAAGAAGTTCTTTTTAGGTTTTACACATATTTGACCCCTGTGACCTTGAGTATAAGTTCAAGTCATTCATTTGAACAAACTTGGTAGCCCTTCATCCCAGCATGCTACAGGTCTAATATCAGTACCCTGGGCCTTTTGGTTATTGAGAAAAAGTCGTTTGAAGATTTCAAGACATTTGACCCCTGTGACCTTGAAAGTGGTTCGAGGTCATTCATTTGGACAAACTTAGCAGTCCTTTATCCCAGCATGCTACAGGCCCAATATCAGTCCCCCTGGCTTTTTGGTTATTGAGAAGTTGTTTGAAGATGTTAAGACATTTGACCCCTGTGACCTTGAAAGTGGGTCAAGGTCATTCGTTTGAACAAACTTGGTAACGCTTCATACTAGCATGCTTCTGGCAAAATATTATCAGCCTCGGCCTCTTGGTAATTCAGAAGAAGTTGTTCAAAGTAAAAAGTTGACGCTGGACGAACGACGCTGGACGCCGCAGCAAGAAATTGTTTAAAGATTTTTTACGACAATTGACCTCTGTGATCTTGAAAATATATGAAGGTCATTCATTTAAACAAACTTGCATTTGGTAGCCCTTCATCCCAGCATGCTACTGGCCAAATATCTCCTTGGGTATTTTGGTTATTCAGAAGAAATTGTTTAAGTTTTTAACATATTTGACATCTGTGACCTTGAATAGTTGTCAAGGTCATGCGATTTATTTAAACAAACTTGGTAGCCCTTCATCACAGCATGCTACTGGTCAAATAGCATCATTTTAGGCCTTTTGGTTATTGAGAAGAAGTTGTTTAAAGGTATTTAACATATTTGACCCTTGTGACCTTAAATATAAGTAAAGGTCATTCATTTCAGCAAACTTGATAGCCCTTCATCCTAGCATGTTTCTGGCAAAATATCATTATCCTAGGCCTTTTGGTTATTCAGAAGAAGTTTTTTAAATTTTAACATATTTGACCTCTGTGACCTTGAAAATGAGTGAAGTTCATTTATTTGAACAAATTTGGTAGCCCTTTATCCCAACATGCTACAGGCCCAATATCAGTACCCTGGGAATTTTGGTTATTGAGAAGAAGTTGTTTAAGGTCATTGGAGTGTATTGATAAACGGAAACAGGAAGTACATCCCTTGTTGAAAATCCAATGTTGGGAGACAGTATCACAATTTCCGCAAATTCTAATGTTTGATATTAAATTGATGAATATTGTATGTTTATTATTGACAGAACAGTGTGTTCTCTCAATATTAAAGTATTTCAAAGCAACCCAGGCATTAATTCAGGGGGGGTTTTATCAATGAGTCAAATGTATCCATTTTTTCTTTACTTCAGGAAACCGGCTACCTATTTTGCTACTGTGAAGTGTTTCAAAAACGATAACTCTTACCTGCAATTACTATGTGTATATGGTTTTATTATAAAATGTCANGGGGGGTTTTATCAATGAGTCAAATGTATCCATTTTTTCTTTACTTCAGGAAACCGGCTACCTATTTCACTACTGTGACGTGTTTCAAAAACGATAACTCTTACCTGCAATTACTATGTGTATATGGTTTTATTAGAAAATGTCAATTTATATATCGTGTATAGAGAATTAATTTTACACAATTTCAGCATTTATTAAATTGATATACATTAATGCAATACTAATATATGTCAGTATCATTTTTATTGACATGGCAGAAAATTATCTTTATTTTAAAGCAATATAACTACAAAATTTGAAGAAATTCTACTGAGAAATGGTGACACAATCCTATTACCTTAAAGTAAAATATTGACGCTGGACGACGGACGGACGCCGCACCACGACATAAGCTCACTTGCCATTCCGATGAATTTGATGTCTTTAGTTTTTCTGTAACATTTACCGTTAACATCTTAAAGTCGACAATATTTTTACAAACTTCAACGATCTTCTCCAATTCTGCCATTGCAATATAAACCACAATTGGTACATGTATTCCTCTGGCGGTCCTTACAAACTTATGTTACTTTTTTGAGCAGTCAATATTCTAAGATGGCCGCCACAAACTCTGATTGGTTAACAGCCTATACCAATATATTTCGTTAACGATTTCAAGCACGAGGTTTATCTTTGGATATCATATAGAAATAAGCAAGAGCAAACTTTTTCTTTCATACTGTTTTATCAAAAAAGTCAACCTCCGGTATTTGGTAGAGGTGGGTCATTCTGTGAAACAAACTTCAAAAAACTTCTTCTCAATAACCAAGTGACCCAAAGGTCATAATATTTGTTGAATATTCATGCTCAAACAATGGACTATCAAGTTTGATAATATGAATGACCTTGACCTATGTTAAAGGTCACTGGGGTCAATTATGCTAAAATCTTCAAAAGACTCCTGCTCAATGACGGAAATGCCCAGGGTATTGATGCATGCTACGATGATGGGCTACAAGGTTTATTGACATAAATGACCATTAAAGATTAACATCCGGTATTTGATAGAGGTCAAATTCGAACATGTAATTTTGTGAAACATATTTCAAAGATACAAGGACTTTTACTACTTGTGTAAGGGAAGCAACTCGTAAATAGCTATAAGGCCAAATCAGTCCTTACCGTGAAAAGCCCGTCAAACTGTAAGCCAACAATTTCTAGTTCTTATTATTCTTATTTCCAGAAAACTTGTTAACACTTTTTTCTCATGAACGAACAAAGATGTTACGTTCATATTTCAGTACATGACAAAGGACAACGATCCCATGACATTTGAACAAAAAAATAATCATTAATTTAAAGGTCAAGGTCACAAATCTATAAATAGTGTTTTTTAACGTTTTTCAAACAAACATGAATTCAAATGCGTTCGTTAAACTGCATAAATGCTTAATGGTTCTTGTAGATCTTGGTAGGGGCTAACTTTTCCCCATGACATGTTATCAGAAATTATCAAGGCCTCGCTATGGGGTCAAATATAGGTCAAAAATAAAAATCTCAAAATAGTTAAATTGTTATCACATCTTAAGGATCACGATCTTATTAGGCTATGTGGAAACATTTAAGGTCACAACATCAAAAATGATGAAGATATGCCACTTTGAAAAATGTTAATTTTCCCGCCAAAATTAAAAATTTTCAAAATATTGCACTTAAAACTTTTCTGCTCCGTAACTGTGAAACATAAAGAGTTGATATTTGGCACATCTATAGCATGTATGTTTGGCTACATACAGAGTGCAGACAGTTGACCTTGACTTTAATTCAAGGTCACGGGGGTCAAATGATCAAAAACATGAAATTTTCATAATTCTTCAAAAACTTTGTTTTTTACACCACATTTTTAAAGAATGTATCATAATAAAGAGATGTTTAAAGTTTCAAGGTCAATGCATCATGATGCATGTCTATAAACAAGTGAAACCTACAAAATAGGTTTGTCAGAGAAGGAAGCAAAGGGAAGGGAAGGGAAACGTTTAAAATCGATCGTCAGTCCGAAAACAAATCTTTGATCCTTTTCTGGTTGGAAATCCCGTGTTTCGATCTTGATCAAATCTAGTTTGGATTGATATGTTTGTCCCTGTTAGTTCATGACCTTGTCCATCTATAATCAAAATATTTTCAGTATACAAAAGTTATGAGATACTTTCTATCATTGCTTGAGATGGCTTCTGGCTGTTGATTTGTCTGAAAATATCTGATAACTAACAATAGCAAGGGATTTTTACATGTATACTGTAGCATATGATCCTTAGTCTTGGTTGCATCATGAATAATCCTTCAATGAATTGTAAGTTTGACAACATTAGTCTTTTGAAGAAAAAGTCCGGCTTTTTGAGAATTTCAGTTTTATGCTTCTACGAAAAACGAACCAAGTACTCATTTGAATTTTAATGGGTGTTTTTGTTGTGATAAGGTTTGGGTTTACACCTCACCAAAAGAAAATTGAAATCAGAGGAGGGGCCATTTTGGAAACCCCCTTTTTAACATCTCTTAAACGTTAAACTATTTAGTCAAATGACAACCTGAAAATAGAGTCGATACTCAAAATATATATCTCCTAACAAAAGTCTACGTAGTTGATAATAACATGACCTGAAGCTAACGTCCAGTGTGGTCAGTTTCATCTTTTGGGAAAGCCATGATAAAAATAGCTACGGCCAAAGTAGCCCAATATCCGGGCCTTTCAGTGAGAAGTAAACATGTACAGCACTACGCTGTCGACCGACAACACAGTGTCAGTTATGAGTCTTGAGTTCATACACAACACGTTCTCGAAGAACCGCAGAAAGTACGATATCAAAAGGTTTAAACGTAAAATAAATCACTCCTTTATAACGAAGTTTGAGATGCTGTTGGAAGATGAGTTTGATTCAGAACAAATGCACTTTTGTTTTAGAGAGGCTAGGTGAATAAAGCGAGAAGTCACTTCTCTCCTCGGCTAGAAGACATTTTTGTTAGACAGCTGCCGCTAAAACGTACGGCTGTACAGTTAAGGATTTCTCAATTACCGATTAAAAACACCAAGAAAACATTGTCCTTTGCCAATTTCCCGACATGAATTGTTCATAAGGAGTATCAAACTATATGATCATGAAGAATTTTGTTGCAAGGTTATAAACAAGAGGCCCAAGAGGGCCTGTATCGCTCACATGAATATTTAAGCAGTCATAGCAAATATTCTCATTAAATATTATATTGCACTACAAATTTGTCACTCGCAAACTTTGTCGGCTCCATCTGTTGAAATTACCAGTCAAATATTCTTTCAAATAAGATTTTATGCTTTTTGGCCATCGTTCTTCTTCAAAAGTTGTTTGACATATTTTTCCCTGTGACCTTGTAAGTTTGTCAATTCATTTTTCTTCTCAAACTTTTATAGCTCTATCCCAAGAAGCTACCAGCCAAATCTTATGAATCCATTCCTTTTGGTTCTTCAGAACAAATCCTTTGAAATGTTATTGACTTCTGTAACATTTAAAGTAGGCCGAGGTCATTTTAATTTGCAAACTTGGATGAGATCTAACCCAAGAAGTCACTAGCCAAATATTATAATTTTATGCCTTTCAATTTTTCAGAAGAAGTCGCTTGATGTTTTTGACATGTTTGACACCTGTGACCTTGAAGAAGGTCAAAGTCATTTTAATTCTCAAACTGTGTCGGGCTCTATCTCAGGAAGCCACAAGGCAAATATGAAGGTTCTAAACCTTTCAGTTCTTCAGAAGACGTCGTTTAAAGATTTTTACATATTTCACCATTGTGACCTTGAAACTAGGTCAAGATTATTTCCATTCTCAAACTTTGTTGGGCTCTATCCAAGAAAGTCACCAGCCAATTTTGAAGACTGTATACCTTTTAGTTCTTCAGGAGAAGTCGTTTGAAGTGTTTGACATATTTGACTGCTGTGACCTTGAAAGGAGGTCAAAGTCATTTTCATTCTCAAACTTTGTCGGGCTCTATCCCAGGAAGCCACCAGCCAAATATGAAGGTTCTATATTTTTAGTTCTTCAGAAGAAGTTGTTTAAAGAGTTTAACATATTTGACTCCTGTGACCTTGTAAGCCGGTCAAAGTCATTTTCATTCTCAAACTTTGTCTGGCTCTATCCCAGGAAGCTGCCAGCCAAATATAAAGATTCTATACCTTTTGGTCCTTCAGAAGAAGTTGTTTAAAAAGTTTGACATATTTAACCGCTGTGACCTTGAACGTAGGTCTAGGTCATTTTCTTTCTCAAACTTTGTCTGGCTCTATCCCAGGAAGCCACCAGACAAATATAAAGATTCTATACCTTTTTGTCCTTCAGTAGAAGTTGTTTAAAGAGTTTGACATATTTGACACCTGTGACCTTAAACATAGGTCATAGTCATTTTCATTCTCAAACATTGTCAGGTTCTGTCCCAGTAAGCCACCAGCCAAATATAAAGATTATATACCATTTGGTTTTTTAGGAAAAGTTGTTTGAAGTATTTGGCATATTTGACCCCTTGTGTTCTGGAAAGCAGTTCAAGGTCATTTTCATTCGCAAACTATGTGCGGCTTTATCCCAGGAAGCCACCACCCAAATATAAAGATTCTATAACTTTTAGTTCTTCAGGAGAAGTCATTTAAAGAGTTTGACATATTTGACCCCTGTGACCTTGAAAGTAGGTCAAAGTCATTTTCATTTGCATCTTTGTTCGGCTCCTACCAAGGAAGCTTTCAGTCAAATATCATGGTTTTACGCCTGTCCGTTCTTCAGAAGAAGTTGTTTAAAGGAAAAGTTGACGGACGGACGCCGCACCATGACATAAAAAAAACTTAATACGCTAAAATGTCCCTTTAAGATATTTTTGTTTGAAATTTGAAATTTTAATTTTTAAGCTTTTAACCCAGGTTGACCTTTGACTCCAGCAAGCACTTAAAGTTGACCTTTGACCTCATTACTGTAATTAAGAAAATGATTCACACAGCTGGTCTAGATTTACATAACATACCCAAGTACCATGACTCTAGACCAAATGATTCTTAAGATATTGTTGTTTGAAGTTTTTAACATTTTTGACCCCTGTGACCTTGAAAGTAGGTAAAGGTCATTTTCATTCACAAGCTTTGTTGGGCTCCATCCCAGGATGTTACTGGCCTAATATCATGAATGCAGGACTTTCGGACCTTTAGAAGAAGTTGTTTTAAACAAAAAGTTGAAGGACAGAGTGACGACGGACGCCACATCATGGCATCGGGAAGGTGAGCTTAAAACCATAATAATATACTCATATATCTATATATATAGTGGTAAAGAGTTTTAGATGTTCATGTGACGGTAAAAATATAAAACAAAACACGAAGACTACAATTCGCTTATTGTTGCTCTTTCAGGTCGATTTGAATATATTTGTTATGTCATAAATGGAGTACAAATACTTAAGATGTCAAAAATAATGACGACATAAGCAAAGTACACATAATGCGGACTTCTAGAAATTGCAACGTCTTACAATGATTGCATGAATGTAATAACTTTAATGTAAGAACATTTTAAGTACCTTTTTGTTATTCAAAAGAAGTACTTTAAAGATTTCAACATATTTGATTCCTGTGACCTTGAGTATGAGTGAAGGTAATATATTTGAACAAACTTGGTAGCCCTTCATGCCAGCAATTGTTACTGATCAAATATCACCACCCTGAACATTTATGTTATTCAGAAGAAGTTGTTTAAAGATTTTAAAGAAAATTGATCCCTGTGACCTGGAATAAACTTCAAAGCATTTCATCTCAGCATCCTACTGGCCAAATATTAACACCCTCGGGCTCTTGGATATTAAAAACAAGAGGCCCATTGGGCCTGCACCGCTTACCTGGAATTAATCTCACACTTGTAATCTTAAAAGTGGACTAAAATACAGCTTCAGGCAGAATATCAGTGTTTGATTCATAAGAACCTATTAAAAGATTTAAACATATGACGCCTCTGACCTTTAATGTCGAACAAGGACATTAGGTTGAAAGTGGGTCAAGGTCATTCACTTGAACAAACTTGGTAGTCCTTCATCCCAGCATGCTACAGGCCCAATTTAAGTACCCTGGGCCTTTTGGTTATTGAAAAGAAGTGGTTTGAAGATTTTAAGACATTTGACCCCTGTGACTTTGAAAGTGGGTCAAGGTCATTCATTGCAACAAACTTGGTAGCCCTTCAACCAAGCATGCTACTGGCCAAATATAATACAAGGCCTTTTGGTTAATTACTGAGAAGTTGTTTAAATTAATAAGTTGACGCCGGACAGGTGGACGCCAGACGCCGCACCATGCCTCTTGCCCTTTCGATAGATGAGGGTTAAAAAATACTAGCTGCTTCCTACCAACTCTGCTAGGGAAAATAGGGAGCCGAGTTGGTAGAAAGTGGCTAATATTTTACCAGGGCGACACATATTTGACCCCTTTGAACTTAAATATAAGTCAAGGTCGTTCATTTGAACTAACTTGGTAGCCCTTCATCAGACCATATCACTGGCTAAATATCAAGATCATTAGACTTTTTCTTCTTCAGAAGAAGTTGTTAAAAGTTTTTAAACATATTTGACCCTTGTGACCTAGAATATGAGTCAAAGTTATTCATTTGAACAAACTTGGTAGCTCTTCCTACCAACATGGTACTGGCCAATTATCATCATCCTGGACCTTTTAGTTATTCAGAAGAAGTTGTTGATAGGTTTTACACATATTTGACCCCATTTGGCCTTTAATATAATAAAAGTCAATTCAAAGGTCATTGATTTCAACAACCTTGCTAGCCCTTCACCTCATCATGTAACTTGCCAAATACCATCACCGTAGGCATCTTTGTTATTCAGAAGACGTTGTTTGAAAGTAATTAGTTGACGCCGGACGGACATACAGACAGATGGACGACGGACGCTGCACCACGGGCCAGGTGAGCAAAAAATATCCCTTTAGCTCCTACAAATGAGGAATCTATACTCACATCAGCTTGGTCCGCCATTTTCTTTTATAAAATTGGTTATCTGTTAAAGAAAAAAGTTAAAAGATGAACAAACTTATCTTTAAAAATATCCCGGTATGTATATCGTACTACATCATTGTTTGACCTTTGTTAACATAGCTCAGTCAACATTGAAACAAGCCTTCAAACGAGGGACGAAAAATAATGTTCTCATTAAAAGTTATGTTGCCAATATTTCCCTATTTTTGACTCAGCATCCAGCAACACCCTTGCTACATATACGTACATAAAACCTTCTGGCTCTCATTTTGACCAGGACCCAGGAGGTTTCGTGGCAAATTTGTTTTAGATTGATATGTATGTGAAGACACATTACATAGATTTATAGACAGTATAACTCATACCAATGAACGAGCTGGACACGTAATTTGGGCTGTCACAGGTACAGAATTTCGGTCCCAGGTACCCGAAATTTGATATCCGACCTGTACACAGGTACTCACTTTATTTCACCCACACAAAGCATCATCATTATTTACAGGGTTCTGTTAGAGCTAAAAAATATATGTATTACAAAATCATGCTTCATTGCCGAGAGTATCATGTTAATTCTAATAATATAAACTGACCCGTTTTTAACTGTAAAACGATAAATATACACTCTGATATATAATTAGCTAGGTAACGAATATTGCAGTAATATTTGCTCCGGAGCTGATCAGCAGACACACTACACACAAAGTTGATGAAATACAATATATTTTCCCAGGCAAAATGTGCGGTCGTGAGCCCGGGGCTAGTAGACACCAAAAATCCACTAGCCCGAACTTAATGGATAGACAAGACATTGATCTATAAAAAAAATCACAAACGTTTCTCTATTTTATACTTGTCAATGCATATATACACTTTATGAAAACATTTGAAAAGTGATATTCGTCTCGTGGATATCCCTTTTTACAGAAAGGTTTGTCTCATGGATGTGGGAAGGTATTTAGCCCTGTATCCATTTGTACCGGTCATATTCCGGCAATAGATATTTCTTGGTGTCTATAGATAATGCCAAGATGCGATCAAATACTTCTTCATTCAAATTCTGAATATTGGCATGTGTGCAATTAAAATTCTGATTATAAATAATTATTGATTCAATAAGTTTCAACACAGACTTAATGCGTTAAGAAGTTGCAGTTGCCTGAGGTCCCCTTTCTGGGGTCCCCTTTGGAAACTTTGCAAGTGGTCAGACTGGACATTTGGAACGGACTACGAAAATGTGGATAGCAAGGTACCATAAGTGGAAGTGCATACAACAAGTCACATACATTCACTAAAACAATATGGCTCTTCACGTGATGTCCCTTAATTATCATCAAGTACAGTCATATATGTTACATATTGATAATACTGAAGGTTGCTCCAGCCCAATTTAGGATAAAATCCCTTACTCCAAAGAGTAGAAGAAGGATTTTAAAGGTTTTACCTCTATTTCCCCTATTGGGCCCCACCCTGCTGCCGCCTTGGAGACCAAACCCACTGCTTATACAAAATTAAGTCCATTTGGCCCAAAGAAACTCCAGACTAAATTAGGATAAAATCTCTTACAGTAGAAGAATTCTAAAGGTTTTACCTCTATTTCCCCTATTCGGCCCCACCTCTCTGCCCCCAGAAGGGCCACACCAAACATTTATACAGAATGGAGTCCCCTTGTCGCAAGCATGCTCCAGACAAAATTTTGACGAAATCCCTAAATCCCTATGGTAGGAGAAGGATTTTAAATGTTTTACCTCTTTTTCCCTATTTGGCCCCACCCCTCTGCCCCCAGGGGTACCATACCCACCGTTTATACAAAACTGAGACCTCTTCGCCCGAGGTTGCTCCAGACTAAATTAGGATGAATTCCCTTAATCCCTTCCTTATGGTATACGTAGTAGAAGAAGGATTTTAAAGGTTTTACCTCTATTTCCCCTATTTAGCCCCACCCCTCTGCCCCCAGAGAGGCCACACCAACCATTTATACAAAATGGAGTCCCCTTGGTGCAAGCATGCTCCAGACCAAATTAGGTTGAAATCCCATAATCCCTATGGTTGGAGAAGGATTGTTAAGGTTTACCTCAATTTATCCTACTCGCCCACCCCCANTGAGACCCCTTTGCCCATGGTTGCTTCAGACCAAATTAGGATGAAATCCCTTAATTCCAACAATGGAAGAATAATTTAAAATGTTTACCTCTATTTCCCCTATTTGGCAGAACCCCTCTGCCCCCAGAGGGGCCACACCAACCATTTAGACAAAATTGAGTCTTCGGCCGAAGAATGTTCCAGACCAAATTAGGATGAAATCCCTTTATCTCTATGGTAGATGAAGGATTTTAAAGATTTTACCTCTATTTCCCGTTTTCGGCCCCATCTCTCTCCCCCTGAAGAGCCACACCAAGCATTTATACAAAATTGAGTCCCCTTGGCGCAAGCATGCTCCAGATAAAATTGAGATAAAATGCCTTTATCCCTATGGAAGAAGACGGATTTGTAAGGTTTACCTCAATATACCCTATTCGGCCCTACCCCTCTGCCCCCAGGGGGACCACACCCACCATTTATACAAAATTGAATTCCCTTGGCCTAAGTATGCTCCAGACTAAATAAGGATGAAATCTCTTAATCCCTACAGTAGAAGAAGGATTTTAAATGTTTTACCTCTATTTACCCTATTCGGCCCACCCCTCTGCCCCCAGGGGGACCATACCCACCGTTTATACAAACTGAGACCTCTTTGCCCAAGGTTGCCCCAGACCAAATTAGGATGAATTCCTTAATTCCTACAGTAGAAGGATGTTGAAGGTTTTACCTCTATTTCCCCTATTCAGCCCACCCCTCTGCCCCCAGGGGCACCACACCCACCGTTTATACAAACTGAGACCCCTTGGGCCAAGGTTGCTCCAGACCAAATTAGGATGAAATCCCTTTGATTTGTCCAAGCGTGAATGTCTTTGTATGTAACATGAATGTCGGACAAGGGCTCTAGATCTATATATAGAGCTTATGTTATTAAATAAAATTTATCTTAGGACCGGAGAGGAGTGAGAAAATTAGATCAGGCATGGAAGTGAAGTGAGACAGAGAAAAAGGGGGTGGGGGTAGGGATAGAGGCACTAAGGGAGTTTTTTTATAGTAATACCCCGATTTTTACAATGATATTTATCTCCATTTACAGTCAAAATTTCAAACACCTGTGCTGTTGTGAGCAGACGCAAGATCTGCAGCCAGGTATACGTAACCTACCAGAAAACACACTTATTCTCCAGAAAATTGTTCGGTGTGATGAGATAATATCATCCCCGTCATGTGTTTCCATTTAATCATTCGTTCTGAAGTTCAGCAGTCCTTAGAGTCGAAAGTTCAACTCAGCCATGTTTAGAAAGTGCCGAAGTAAATTTTCGTACGCCAGACCCGGACCGGCCCGAACCAGCCAAGAAAACCGATTCAGGCATGAAAACAATTATTAAATTATACATATCTCGATAATAATTTCATAATTCCTATAACCTCTTTAACTGTTTTCTAGATACAGTTTGATATTCTGAGTAAAAATGAAAAATTTGTGACGAGTTTCATTTGTGACGTTATATTATGTACTGGCAGGACCTTATGTACCCATCGCCTTCAGCTCAGGGTACATACTATGAAAGGCCGTTCATGTCAAAAACGAGATAAACTAACGCGTTAGCAGTTAACGCGTTAAAACATCATTTAACGCGTTAAATTAGATTTAACGCGTTAAACAACAATTTAACGCGTCAAATGCTATCACGTTAAATATATACTTTTATCGCGTTAAACAATCAAAAATATTTTAACGCGATAAAATGCTTCCCAAGTTTAACGCGTTGAATGTTGTACTTATTTTTTTAACGCGTTAAAGTGTCATAAATGAATGGACCAATCACATGTGCTGTTACATACAGTACTTAATCATGGCTGATGAATGCTGTTCGAGTAAGATGGCTGGGATCGGCTGATATGAGGTCAATTTACATGCATTGCAATAAAGATTCAGTCCTGAACAAATATAAACTTCCAAATCGGTGCCCAAAATTATACTTTTCATCGGGGTCGGATAAGACGGTGGATTTTTTGCTCTTTCAGATGTATAAAAATAAAAATGTATCTGTATATAACGTAAGTAGATGACATTGGTTATTATTTTATAAAACTAGTTTGTTAACTGAAAAACGGCAAACTTTTTGTTAACAAATAACTAGCAGTATATGGAAATACATTATAATTGGTACATATATTGTTCAAGGTCATGAGAAATGAAACATGAAACATGGCAAGAATCTGAATTTTCGAATTTCAATAAAAACGGTAACTTTTTGTAGGAAGTAATGCAAGGAATATTTCCGCAAAGTTTCTATGTCACAGGTTCAAAGGTCAAGGTCGTGGACACTTGGGGAGACTGAGATTGCAAAGTTCCTAAAAACCAGTAAACATACACCGACACCCTGGAAACAAAAAATGGAAAGTTTCCTAAAAAATGGTACACTTTCTGTATAAACATAAACTAGTTGCAAAGAATTATACGAAAAATGTGTTGGCAAAGTTTCGAGGTCATAGAGGTTAAAGTTAAATGTCACTGACACTTCAAAAGACAAAAAATGCCCAATTTCTCATTAACGGTTCACTTTTTGTATACACTTCTATATTTGCAAAATTGTAGAACATAATATTTCAGCCAAGTTGTAAGGTCACGTGGTTAAAGTTCAGAGTCATAGACACATCAGGCGACTGAACATGCCCATTCCCCCCCCCCCCCCCCCCCCAAAAAAAACAAAAAAACGTAGACTTTTTGTTAACTCATATACATTAGAAAGTTGTAGGTAATTGTGCAAAGATTTTTTTTGACGAAATTTCAATTTTCTCAGAAACCTAGGACCCATTGAATTTAGTTGCGGAAACAGGTGAAGACAGCTCGAAATGTAATAGCTTCAAAATTAAACTAGTTCTGAAACTTAATGTGATATACAGTATTTTGTTGATAGGTCATATTATTCACATCAGTGTAATTGATGTGGCACAAGGGAAGGCAGAGTTTCTGACCGATGACCCATTTGAGAACATAGTAGCAGCTGTAGAGTCCATGGAGCAGGGACTACTGTCTTCTTGTCGCGATTCAGGTATGGTACACATAATAACTCCGACAGTACTTAGCAGCTGGTTTACGTAAGGGGTGGTGGGTGCCGGAATGGACCACTCAAACCAGGTTACCTTGGGCGCACTTTGCGTTTAGCTCCATTTACTAGCAAGTATAAGTCGCATGGTTATCAAACTTCATGTGTATTCGCCCTCAGAGTACTAGGTTGAGGCTACCCAAAATGGAACACCTTTTAAAGAAAAAAATTAAAATCAAGTTTCTGAAAGACTGATTTTTTTACTGTAATGAAACAAAGCATGCCTTAAGCCTTCATCTTATGTATTTCTTGGGTATCAACAGCATGTGTGTCTATTTATAGTGCGTCAGGTTCACTTAGAATTTGTTTTGCTGGTCGAGTACCAAAAATGGAACACTTCATCATATACTATTAGAAAGTCAGTTTATGAAAATGCCTTGACAGCATATTAATAATTTTCTTCATTAAACAAACTTTTGACAATTTCTGACAAATTTTACTCATTTATTCCCTAATAATTCAGTTGATCATATAGTTTTCCATGTTAAGAAATATGATCGAAAATTTATTCTTTTGCATCGTACTGTTTCCCTGGATTAGAAGGTGATCTTCTTTCATCGCAAGGGTGTAGGGTGAGGGTACCCAAAAAGAAACTGTACCCAAAATGGAATACTTTGATAATAAGAGGCCCAGAGGGCCTGTATCGCTCACCTGAATATGTTTAAAATAATTGGTATGAAGTAGGTGCTGTAAATACATATGAAATTTCAGAAAGATCCATCCAGTACTTGAGATATAGTGAGAACAAACTTCAAACAGAGCCCCACCCCTATGCAACCTAGGGGGGAGG
>NW_018403789.1:601451-622238 GCF_002113885.1 Mizuhopecten yessoensis | reverse complement strand
CTATATTTCCCCTATTGGGCCCCGCCCCTCAGCCCCCAGGGGGGCCAGGCCCACGGTTTATACAAAATTGGTTCCCCTTTACCCAAGGATACTCCACACCAAATATGGACCAAATCCCGTCATTCCTACAAAAGGAGAAGGATTTTAAAGAATTCGCTATATTTCCCCTATTGGGCCCCGCCCCTCAGCCCCCCAGGGGGGCCAGGGCCACTGTTTATACAAAATTGGTTCCCCTTTACCCAAGGATGCTCCACACCAAATATGGACCAAATCCTTTCATTCCTACAGAAGAAGAAGGATTTTAAAGAATAATTTGCTATGTTTCCCCTATTGGGCCCCGCCCCTCAGGCCCCTGGGGGGGCCACACCCACCGTTTATACAAAGTTGGTTCCCCTTCACCCAAGGATGCCTCAGACCAAATATGGAACAAATTCTTTCATTCCTACAGAAGAAGAAGGATTTTAAAGAATTTGCTATATTTCCCCTATTGGGCCCCGCCCCTCAGCCCCCAGGGGGGCCAGACCCACCATTTATACAATATTTGTTCCCCTTCCCCCAAGGATGATTCTGACCAAATTTGGTCAACATCTGCTCGGTCGTTCATGACTAGAAGCGTTTAAAGAAAACGTTGACGGACGGACGGACGACGGACGACGGACGCTACGGTATGGCATAAGCTCACCATGGTCCTTCGGACCGGGTGAGCTAAAAATTACACAGGAATTGTTATGTAATAAGATATAATGGTATGTATTCTAAATCAAAATTTAAATAGTTTTATGCATTTTGAACAAATAGCATCTGCCTACTTCTTAAACATTGCTCATAAACTCAATTGAAATAATAAAAAAATGAATTAAAAAAATCCAAGGAAACAGTACGATGCTAATACAGTTATATCATGGTTTACATCCGCCCCACAGCAACTATAAGTTGTATTTTGGTTTCACAATGCTGATATGCAAGGACGCATCTGATTGGTTGTCATGTTTAACGCGTTAGCATTTAACGCGATAAAATATGTTTTGCCGCAATAAACATGTATTTAACGCGTTAAATTCTAACGCGTTAGGGTTTAACGTGATAAAAGTGTATATTTAACGTGATAGCATTTAACGCGTTAAAACTATATTTAACGCGACAAATTCTTGTTTAACGCGTTAAATGATGTTTGAACGCGTTAAATGCTAACGCGTTAGTTTATCTCGTTTTTGACATGAACGGCCTTTCATAACATAAGGTCCTGACAGCGAACATGAGACCATGTACCCTGCCAAAGACCTGTATAACTAATATTGTCCTAGGCGTGACCTCACAATTGAAACAATCGAAACACAGCACATTATGTGATAAAAATATATAAAATGATAGTACATATGGTAGTTTTGCAATGGCGGATTTAAAGGCAGTTAATTGTTCAGGTTCATGGATATCGTCGGGGGGGGGGGCGGTTCCAATCAGCTATTGTTCTAGAGAAAAAGGGAATGTTTTCGGACTTGAGTTCTGCATGATGGTGCGTGAAAGGAATGAGCATGGGCCTTCCTGGTGAGACAGTTTTAATGTCATTACTGTAGATTACATTCCAGATGTCTTATTCTAAAAAGTTACAACATTACTAAACTGGCCCTTACGTCATGCTTATCTATTTCATTATGCCCAGTAATAAATGGAGGGCTGATTTAGTGTATCCACAATTCTATCTCTGTTCCATGTCTATGTTCCTGTCACAGGTTCCAGTTAAAACACAATGTATTGCCAAACCATTTTGGACAGGGGGAAAAGGCACAACTTATCGCAACTGATGATATTTTTATACCCACACATCACACACACTCTCACACAGTAAAAATAATCGCCTGTATCGAACGGTCACCTTTGATTGCCTACATCTAGATAACGTTTTCGTGTTTTAGGTTTCGTTTATTTGGTAAGCTTAACAGCTTATTGGTTAAATATACAAAATGGCATAGTAAATGCATACAATGATATACTGTACATTGCTAGTAATACAAGTACAGAAAGCACGTCCTAGAGTTACTATTTGTCATCGTCATCATCATCACAAACAACTACAACAACAAAATTATAGCAGTAACCCTAATACTGAATACAATTATTACTTTTGAATCATTCACGAATTATAAATATCAGCATGATCGTAACTTGTTAAACAAGAATTAGTATTTACACTAAACTACTTTTTTTATTAGCTTCAAAAATATTTTTACCTAACTTAAAAAGTATTTTATGATGTCCATACATAACTACTGCAAAAGAGATACCCATAGATGGTTTACGCCAATAAAAAAGGTTTTATGTATTTCAATTGTAAAACATGGTACCTATTACGTATGAAAGTAAGATGATATTCCTCTTCTATATCTGAGAAACGACTAGTATAGTATGTCTCCCTGATACGATACTATATCGCGTTATTTAGATGTAATTGTGTAAAATGATATTGCAGGGTAGAGCGACGCACCTGAACGATCGTTGGTAGACGATTCGGATTTTTTAATATAATGTGATCCTTTAACAGCTATTTAAAATCAACAAAAAAGTAGTATTTAGTTATACAATTTTGTTCACACACAACGCAAATAGAAACTGGTGTGTTAAGCCGATTATCTTTTTCAGTTACAAATGTTTTGCTAGGTTTCAATGCTTTTAATAGGACACGTCTACCAATTAAAATTAAAAGGATATGTGCATATTGATATTCTGACGTCATTTGCGTCCCTGACGACCGGAACTTGAATAGACCAAACAAGAAATACCTTGAAATATTCGCTATGATTAATTTTTACTTTAGTGTAAATTGACAAGAAAAACTAAATGTACAAATACAGAAGTTTATATTAATAAACATTTCGTAGCCATATCCTCTCTTTAATATTATAGCCAACTCAACACCAAGCAGTGAAAAATCTGTCAGGTGATTCACAGGGTATCAGGGTTGTTGACACTTATAGCAGGACATATAGTTACCAGGCACACACAAGTAATAAGATGTCAGTACTTACCTATAGCTTACGTGGTTACTTCATATGAGGTTTTACAAACATAGACTAGCCGTATATCCTCAGAATTAGTGTCCAGTTTACGAAAGAAATACGTGGTGCCTTCATTTAAAGTTTTACACTAATAGACTAGCCGTATATCCCCAGAATTGGTGTATATTTAACCAATAGACTACGTGGTGATTTTATATTAAGTTTTACACAGATAGACTAACCGTACATCTTCAGAATGAGTGACTTAACATCACCATTGATATGAAGGGAGTGACGCTATGGCAGCAATCTAAACATATTATCACGAGATGGTGTATTGGAACTTTACAGTGGTGTCTTTTTTAACAAAACGGACAATGGCACAGTTGTAAAAACATCACATGACATAACTGGAGTCCTTTTAAGTCCGGTTTTTACACCTATGAATAACACATAACACAACGAAACATATAAATAGAATCCACTCAAGTATTTGTTAAATCGATCATACGACATACTCGATAGAGTTGCTTCAATTTTGTATGTCTGGTTAACATTTACAGAACGATCAATAAGTCTACTATTAGATCTCTATTGTTCTCACGAACCAGCCTTAAAAGGGTAACTTCGACCAATAAACAAGCTAATTATTATTTTCACAACAAATATGTGTTTAAGTTTAAAATGTGAATAGGATAGGAGAAATTTTCAAAAGATGAATAGAGAGTGTATCATGAACCAAGGAGGCTGTCGTATCAGAATTACTTTGTAAGTATTAGTATTGATTAACTTACAGTGACATTTAAAACCAGAAACTAATTTCTCCCTCGAGAATCATTCGGAGCACATTCAGGATTGCATTGGACGCAATGGCGGAGAGGGATGGTACGGATGCTGTATTTTTCCCTAGGCCTAGCTTGCCTTGTCTCTCTAATAGCGGCCAAAGCAGAGGCTACCATTTCCCGCACTCTTGAAGTGGGCTCAGACATAATGGCGGCGACAGGAACACGTGTTGTTACACGAAGCCTACTGTCCCTACGTAGATCCTCGAGATATTCCGGACGGGGAGACTTCAATTCGACATTTTGTTAAAATCTCGTTCCTATATAAGATATCTTATTTAGTAACGAGACTTTAATTATATAAGATATCTTATATAGCTATATGAGATATCTTATATATTATATAAGATATCTTATATAGAAAATTAAATGAGATATCTTATATACGATATAAGATATCTTATATATCATATAAGATATCATATATAGCACCTCATTTAATTTCTATATAAGATATCTCATATACTATAAAAGATATCTCATATACTATATGAGATATCCAATATAGTATATATAAGATATCTCATATGCTATATAAGATATCTTATATAGTATATAAGATATCTCATATGCTATATAAGATGTCTTATGTAATTGGATGATACAGGATCGACATTGCTCCTTGAATAAATGTTAAGTTGGCTTGCCATATGTTTTCGACAATAGCTGAAGATATGATGTCTTTTTTGAATCACAAGGTGGGAGTAAGTACTCGTGTGTTCCATATTAGTATTATCAAGGCGATGTTCAAAATTCTTATGAGAAAACTAAACAATAATGTTGGACCACCTTTCTGAAAAATCTCCTAAAATTCAGTTTGTGTAAAAGCCTCTCTAAAGGACACCGATAGATTCATGAAGACATGAGATATATCAAATTCACTTGCTGTAAACACTAATGGAAACCCGACCGTCTCCATGGAATATCGTGGTTAAAAGTTCGCATATTCCTTTTATAAACGTAGCAATAACAAAAACAATCAACATAATTACATTTTTCATCAAATCATAAAATAATGAAATTCCGAACAAAATAATAGAAAAACTAAAAAAAAAAAAAAAAGATGACAGTTTTATTATATCAAGTGTAATCAAAAGATTGTTCTGAATTAGAAATGTATTTAGAACTAATTTCTGCTGTCGCTAAACATTTTCTTTATGTTGGTAAGTATGGATTATGAGAAAATCTTTTTACACAACCAATACAATTTTCTATGTGACGTTTCGATTACTAGTATCTTTGTATGAAATTACTTGACAATCAACGTTAGAACAGTGGCGGTACTTCCACCACCTAGTAGTACAGGGCCGGGAATCGTATATCAATGGTGTAGTGGTTGGTTGATGTTTGTACATGTGATACTTCGCAACATTCGTTTATATGTACATACATAGATAATTTGTGACTGATTATAGACAGATGAACGACATGTTTTTAGATCACCTGCCCGAAGTCCGTCATCAGTCGTTCGTCAACTTTTCCTTTAACGACTTTTTCTGAAGAATGGGCAGGCTTATAGCTAGAGTCATGATATTTGATGATACTAGACCTACTTTCAAGATCACAGGGGTAAAATGTGTCAAATACTTCTTATAAACTGAAAGGTATAGAACCATAACATTTTGCTGGTAGCTTCTGTGAATGGAGCCCGATAACGTTCGAGAATGAAAATTACCTTGACCTACTTTCTAGGTCACAGAGGTCAATTATGTCAAACACTTCAAACGACTTCGTCGGAGGAACTGAAAGGTAAAGAATCTTAATTGTTGGCTGGTAGATTCCTGGGATGAAGTCTGAAGTCTGAAGTCTGAAGGTTTGCAAACGAAAATGACCTTGACCTACTTTCAAAGTCACAGGGGTCAAAGGTGTCAAATACTTGAAACGACTTCTTCTGGAGAACTGTAATGTATGATAAGGCCTGTGTTTAATCGTTGCACAGCTCATATAATATATTCCTAATTATGGTGCTTATCTATTGTTCGGCAATAAGAGGAATCCAGAACACTTTAGCGTCCTACTCAAGGATTGGTCTGTTAAATCGTCATTTTAAGAGATTTATCAGTGTATGTGCTTATATAGAGTAGGCGGTTGCTAGAAACGGGTATATTGGTACCAAGGTAAAGCAATGTGTCTTTTTCTCTCAAAATGTTGACATTGTATCCATGTGTAAACACTCAGTCACGCTATATGAATTGCGACAGATATTACACAATCATTTGACAAGAAATCTGAAAGTCACCCGATATATTGGTGACTTTATAAATATCTTTTTTACGATGACCCATCGTGTTCTTGACGAAGGCTCAAATGATATAATCGTTGACCAATTAAATTCTCAATAGACTGCCTTTTGTTGAAGTAATGGTAATTCACACGATTCCATTATAACAGGACAATGGCGATGTCAAGGTCTAACCACGGCATAATAGTACGGATGATTCACAGTTAAACTTAAGCATTGATTTTAAGTTATGTATGGGTATGGTTGTAGTGTAATTACAGGCGTCTATGGTATATAAATACTAAGGGTAATTTGTACTGAAAGAACATATAATTTCCGTTAAAATGTCATTTATATAGGACGTAAATTAAATGAATCAGAAGACTCAAATGTATATGTAAGTGTCGGGTCATTTGTACCAAAAACATATATATGTACTAATATTTGTTTTCCTTTTATCTGTTTCAAATTCTGTTCTACTTACTTTTTCATATCGGACCCACCACCACCAGTCACTCAATGAGCACTATAGTTTCACATAGTTCCATCTCGCCATAAGTTTGGATGGAAAGCTTCAGGCGTAAGGGAGGATGAATCAAATCCTCCAATATATATATAAAGAGCTATGGCGGGTTACTGTGCCTATTTCCTCAAAGCTATGATTCGCTAGTGCCCGCTTTGAACCTTGCACTGTTATGATGCGTTCTCAGGTATTTGTATACAGGTAAAAGCTCTATCGGAATCCCGTGTCAACGAATAGACTATTGTAAACATTTAAGGCTATTAAGACATGCGTTCACAATAAAGACTCAACAAAATGCCAATTACTCGTTATGTTGTATGAAATCAAAATCGTACAATCATTACCAACAAGTTTGAAAGGATTAAGTTTTCATTACTACTGCCTACGTCATGTCGTTACCTGTTTCCTTAAAAAGCACACATCTTGATTTTTTTCTTCCTGCACCTTGGAAAAGTAAAATCTCATATAGTTTTTCGAACAGCATGTCTGACACATGTACTGCTCTCCATACTTTGTGTTGCAGTCTTCCTGCATTTTAAACAAATGAGACTGTCCTCGACGATGAATTTTCCCGCAGTTCTTTTTTTTTTTGCTTTGACTATTTTTCATTTCTGCGCTGAATGCACCTTAATGCACAATATTGTTATGATAATTACTTGGTTCACATGTTATAAGTTATTCCTGCAGTGTCGATTTTGCTTTAGATCAGTTTTAGATTGCATTGAAGCTTCGATTCCACTATCAATATGCTCAAAACAGTGATCGTCATCGATGATGTATTGAGATTTAAGATTGTAGAATGAAAGTTCATATACAGAAGTATGGTCACTTAATAGAAGATTGTCCACAAAAGCATTAATACATGCATAATGCCAATAATCAAAAGTTCATCAGTCAAAGGTGGTTATAAAAATAATATTCTCTAGTTGCAATAGCATAAAAGGAAAGAAGAATATCGAACTTCTTGCAAACCTAATAAGTACGATTAATGATTTGAGATATGAAATACATTAACATATATATTGTGCAATCTAAAGTCTATAACAGGAGCGATGTGTATGTACAGATTATCGTTCAGGTTTTGTCCCTCGATAACACAAAGATATCATTAAAAAAGTGCCGTCCTACACAGGCTGCCATCGTTTGTTTGACTAGAGATTGTGTAGCGTTGTCTGAGTACTTAAAAATGCACACGTCGACTACGATTGCTCGACTGTTTATCTTCTACGTCTCATATCGCGAAAAAAAAAACGACGAGATAATTTCTCTCCAAACGTATTTTATATTACATTTAGATAGGTATTTCTTTGACACTAACGTAAAGTAATGTATGAAATATACTCTTACTAATGGGCTAACACATTTTAGCATCACGCTAAGATTTTCAACATAGCGCATTTATTTTCCGTCTTGCAAAGAAATAGAACCCTGAATATGCAAAATAAAATTCACCACAAGAAATTTCTAACTCGGTCCGATTGGACAATAATAGCATTGTTGTTTAGTGTATAATGATTGAAGTTGAGTTTGCTGGTGTTATAGCAACCAAGCAAAGGAGTAAGTGTTAGGAATTAAAGATTGATTTCAATGATACCTTGTTGATTGCTGTCAAATTATCATTTAAAGATTCTGTAGTCGAGGCCTAAATTTTATTTTCTTTGGATGGAAATCAGAATAATAATATTTAGTTTAAGCTTCATGAATTCATGTTCCTGATAATAAGACTTTGGCAACAAATAGTATAGAACCTACAAGTTAATTCATCAGCGTGAAAAAAGAACACGGTTTTATTTTCAATTGTTTCAGCAAAACACTTACCATAAATCTGTGCAACCTCTTGGTGTGTTTAATGTATGTTCGTGATAATTGTACTAGTAAGTAAGTACACACTCAACACATTATTAATGTTGGATGGGAGATATATAAAATAAACCTTCGATGATCATGAAAAGACAATGTTTTAATATATTTTAAATATTTATGAAAGCGTACAGTAAATAATGAAAAGAGTACTGTTAAATGTATACATGTACGTGCGGGATATTGGAACTGGTTATCAAGCGGACAATAAATAATTAAACAATTCTAATTGCAGACAATATATATGGAATGTGGAGGATTGGACTTCATGTAAACTTAATATGGAAGAGCATTAAGTATGAGTTAAAGTATACATTTTACGGACGTCATCCCAAATATGAATAAGATTACAGAGAGTCACTTTTAAAAGTAAAACAAATTGGCTTACGCTAAGGTGAGAAGTATTGCAAATATTTGACGAAATTTCACCAAAACAACACAATGCATAAATATCTTTGTGAATACTACGTGCCATATTTATTGTCTTCTTTAAATCCTATGAAGGCTCAAATAATACCCTGTATATTCAACAGACTGCTTCCCCGGTAGACTGACTTTGAATAAGTACTGCACGTCACCATTTATATCAGTACAATAGTGATCACGGTTTTACGACGGATATTACTAGACCAGATGTTGTCTCTGGACTCGGGTTTCCATGTACACATATAAACAAAGTACCGACGTATTAGTGCAAAGGTTACGCGATAACGACTGGGGTATTTAGATTTATTATTTAGTAGCAATCACATAGAGCAGTGTAAAGTCTGTAACAGGAGCTGGGTGCGTGTACCGTACACCGCTTAGACATAATCAGCATCCTCAAATTGACTAAAATCAATTTTCAAACCTTGGTCCGGAAAAAGGTGGTCCCGGGGCCCGGGGAAAACTCTACTATATTGCTGGATTTTCTTGTCATAACTAGAAACCGTCTTCCTGCTGTTAGGAGCTTGGTATCTAGTGTCGGGTACTTGCTGTCGGTCGGTGTTATTTCAAAATATTGAATTGTACTCTAATTCACTTCAATGTTTACTCTAGTGCATGGTATTGTTAAATCAAGTGCACATTCCAGATATTTGATTAAAAAATGTGCAACACCATTAAACTGACTCTCATGTCATGCTTGCTTTGTTTAATTTAACCCAGTATCATATGGAGGTTTGATTCAGTAGAACCGCTGTTCTCCGTACCTGTCATAGATTCATTTTAAACATACTTTATTGCCAAATTACTTCTGTGGATTAGGCATAAGCACTTGCAATTGAAATTTTACTTGATAACAATGAAAATAAACACAATAATGAAATATACAAACACAAACCTGCACCCACAAATAACACCCTCGCATTACACAACACCCACATAAACACATAACACACCCTCACATTACACACTCACACATCACACACTCTCACATTACACACTCTCACATTACACAACACCCACACCAACACATAACACACCCTCACAGTACACACTCACATTACACACCCTCACATTACACACCCTCACATTACACAACACCCACACCAACACATAACACACCCTCACATTACACACTCACACATCACAAACCCTCACATAACACACCCTCACATAACCCAACACCCACAACCCAACACACACTACATCCTCACATAACACAACACCCACACCAATACATATCACACCCTCACATTACACACCACCCACATCAACCCATAACACCTTACATTACACAACACTCACATCAACACAGATCACACCCTCACACACCACACCCTCATATTACACACCCTCACATTACACAATACCCACGTGGACACATTACACACCCTCACACCACACACCCTCACCTTACACATGATACACATCAACACATAACATACCCTCATATACCATAACACCCACATCAACACATCACTCACCCTCACATTACACACCCTCACATCACACAATCTCACATAACACAATACCCACAATAACACATACCACCCTCACATTACACATCATACACATCAACACATAACACACCCTCACATAATACACCCTCACATACCTTAACACCCACATCAACACATCACACATCCTAACATACCACAACACCCACACCAACACATACCACACCCTCACATTACACAACACCCACACCAACACATACAACACCCTCACATTACACAACACCCACATCCACACATAACACACACTCACATTTCTAAGTGATAAGTTTCATGACTATGTGTGTGAAAATACTTTTGTAAATAATAAGTTTCATGACTATCTGTGTGAAAATACTTTTGTAAGTGATAAGTTTCATGACTATCTGTGTGAAAATACTTTTATAAATGATAACTTTCATGACTATCTGTGTGAAAATACTTTTGTAAGTGATAACTTTCATGACTATCTGTGTGAAAATACTTTTGAGATACAGATAACAACCCTATAACATATGTGACGACCACTGCAAAGCTGGACGCAGCATGTCATAGGTGGTTAGCCTCGCTTTCAAACTATAACTTTAAAATAGTTTATAGAGTAGGCCTTCTCAATAGAGATGCAGAGGGTTTGTCGAGAAGATCTTATCTGTGAGGGCAGTGACCTGTGCTTCTCTGTCCAGAAGGGTGGAGTTGCCTCTGGCAGAGACTGTGGTGCTCTCAAAAACATCATTCCTAGAACTTGAGAGCACTGAGTCATCAGATCACTGGGGAGTGTACAGCTCTCAGGTGTGGATTGGGGAAAAGGGCCGACTTTAGATAAACATCTGAAAAGGGTGATAAGTTTTGTCAGGGAGGGGTACAACCTAATAGGAAACTATTGAAGCATGAACCGAGTCAATAGATGCGGGAGTGGCGGATACTGAGATTACTCAGGGATATTGTAACGAGATACAACTGTAGATGGTGACCCTGTACAGTAGCTAGTCATTCCCGAAGCATATAGGAAAAAGGTCCTCAGGGGAGTGAATGATGATTTAGGTCCTCAGGGGCGTGACCGTACCACCTGGTTGGCAAGGCGATGAATTTTTTGGCCAGGCTATGAGACTGAGATAAGCAGTTGGGTTAAAAGGTGTGACTGGCGCATTAGTAGAAAAACGCCCATCGTCCTAGTGCAGAGTTGGTCAATATCCAAAGTTCCCGTCAGATGGAGCTACTCTGCATTGGCTACGAAAATGTGCTTGTTATCACTGACCGTTTCACCGGCTATGCTCAAGATATTGCAACCAGAACCAGTTAGCAAGTACCACCTCCAGGGTGCTGTACGGGCATTGTATTATCCACTACAGCTTTCCTGCACATCTACACAGTGACCAGGGTAGGAATTTTGAGAGTAGGGTTATCAAGGAACTCTGCAAAGCAGCTGGAGAGGAGAAAACTAGAACTGCCCCTTACCATTCAATGGGTAATGCAATGGTATGGTCGAACGGTTCAACCAAACACTGATTAAGATGTTGGGTACAATGGAGGAACAAAGGTAATCTGATTGTAAGTCATATCTGGCTCCTCTTGTTCATGTATATAATGCAACAAGACACGAGACAATCGGATATTCTCCCAATTACCTTATGCTTGGTTGGCACCCTAGACTTAGTGTAGACGCCTATCTTGGTGTGTAGACGCCTATCTTGGTGTGGAGACGTCCTCGAAGGATGTAAGTAGCCGAGAAATCTACGCCCAGAAGCTTAAGCGTCGGTTAGACTTTGCATATAAAGCTGCCTCTGCTGAAAGCGAGAAAAAGGGTAAGCGGTACACGGATAGGGGTGTAAGGGAATCCACATTAGAGGTAGGAGACTGGGTTCTGTAAGGGAATCCACATTAGAGGTAGGAGACTGGGTTCTGATCAGGAACGTTGGTATACACGGCAAGCATAAATTAATGTTAGATCTCTCAGAACCAAACTTGATATCATTGAAGCAGAATTACATGAAAGTGACATATTATGTCTTACTGAAACACACCTTTCTCCAAATATAGCTGATGCTAAAATAACACTTAATTCTCATCCCCATAACATTCACAGACTTGATAGAAAAACTGGACCTGGACACAAAGACACAGTACATACTGAAAAGAAGAATCGATCTTGAGCATGAAGATATAGAAATGATATGGATTGAAGTATTATTCAATAAGCAAAAAATAGTATAAGGATGTATTTAAAGACCTAAATCAAATGTTGAATATTGGGATAAATAAGATCATGTCTAGATAATGCATGTAACACATCACTCTACATCATAATAACTGGGGATATAAATGTAAATATGTTGAATATACCTACTAACCACCATTTAAATAGACTAATGGTAAAATATAACTTTACAAGTCTAATTAATAAACCTAAGAGGATAACACAAACTACTGCCACTGCTATTTATATTTTATTCACTAATATATTAATCTTATAAATCATAATACACCGAACACACCAATATGCAGTGATCACTCTGTTAGTCATTTGACCTGTTCATATTCTGTATTTAAGCAAACATCTTACCAGAAAACTATATTAAACTATGACAATGCAGATTTTGATCAAATGAATAGAGCTAATAAATACCCTTGACTCGAATGAGTTTAATAAAAAAAAATACAGATTTTATTAATAATCAAATAGAAGAATGTATATCATCCAAAATTATACCCGTTCGCCCTAATGATAAACCTTGAATGAGGAATAACACTGCAATTAATTGGGAAAATTTCAGAAAGGCTAGAAATGAAGTAGTAGACCTTGTTAGAAAAGCTAAAAACACTTATTATAAAAAAATACAACAATCACTTAGTGACCAATCTGTGCCTCCTAATAAATGGTGGAAAATTGCTAGATCTGTCATGAATTCAAATAATGATAAAAATGATAACTTCATACATCATCCATTTGAAAAAGCAGAATGTCTAAATAACTACTTCAGCTCAATATCAACTTCTCCTGAAAATCTTGGAACCCTTACCCCCCCCCCCCCCCCCCCCCCCCCATGAAAATACTTTTCCCTTCCTTCTAGACAATATGATATTATATCTGAAGAGGACATTAAAGATCAACTGTGTTTACTTAATGATAAAAAAACTCCTGGCCCAGATGGCATGATACCCAAGATAATAAAGAAATTAGCACCTTCTCTAATATGTCCTCAAACTTCACTTTTTAATAAGACTATTGAATCTGGTACTATACCTCTTTCTTGGAAAACAGCTTATATTAATGCAATATACAAAGGTAAGGGTGCTCAGAATGATGTCTCTAACTATAGGCCAATATCTATTACATCATGTTTTAGCAAAATTGTTGAAAAAGTTATTTTAAAATAAATGTTTAATTATATGAAAGAATGTGATATCATAACGAAACACCGATCAGGCTTCTTACCAAGAGACTCGACTGTAAACCAGTTATTATCTATATATGACACTATTGTAAATAACTTGGATCAAAATAATGACATCAGATTTGTATTTTGTGATGTAGGTAAGGCGTTTCATAGAGTTTGGCATTAAAGTTTACTTTTTAAATTGGAATCGTATGGCATAAAAGGGAAAATATTAGAATTGTTTAGTAATTATCTTTCTGGTAGAAAGCAGAGAGTATCAACAGAGGGGTTTTATTCAACTTTTAAGCATGTCAAAGCCGGTGTACCCCAAGGCTCGGTCCTTGGTCCATTTCTTTTCTTAATCTATATTAACGATATAACAGAATGTGTAACAAGTAAAATAAAACTTTTTGTAGATGATGCTTCTCTCTATGAAGTAATAGACAAGAATCAAAATTAAATTGCAGTGAAATAAAATAATGATCTAGATTATATTAATGCATGGGCAAAACAATGGGATATCAAACTTAATTCACTAAAAACTGAATCTGTAATCTTCTCGAGGAAAAGGGACCATTATCATCCAGATAACTTATTTGGTAATAAAACTGTATTAATAAACAAACTCATAAGCATCTTGGTTTAACTTTTAGTAGTGAACGAAAATGGACATATCACATTGACAATATTTATGAGCTAGGTTATAAAATAATGAATATACATTGTATTGAGAATGTTAAAACACAAATTGGATAGAAAAAGGCTTACAACAATATATACCTCTTTTATTAGACACATACTTGAATATGGGGATGTAATCTAAAACTTCTATTAAATGGGTGCTTAATATGCAGCGCTGATATTAACATATCTATTTTATAAAGTATATCTGACTACAATTGTCGAACTAACAGGCTTTATATGTAATCTCGCTCCCAGCAAAATTTTACATTGAAAGTGATGCTATTATTTATAGTGTCATGATCACTCTGCTAATAAGTATTGATACTGGTGTATATCTATCTTCACAACATCTCTGGTATTCGGCTGGACTGGGTGGAATTTATGAGTACTATTCTATAACCTGTTCTAACTATTTCATAGTTACATGAATATTATATAGAGCTTTGTTAAATAAATTTTAAGTGAATCAACTCCAATAATTACTCCTCACACTCTATAAAGCTTTTTAAAATTAGGTCAAAAATAGATTACGGATGCCATATATATAATTCAGCCTCCGATAATGCATTGAAACCCTAAACATTATCCAGCATAAGAATAGCAATGGGAGCAATTACAAATACTCCATCAATTAGCCTACTAGCAGAAAGTGGTGAATTACCACTTAAGTTAAGAAAAGAGAAATTAATTCTCAAATATTGGGCTAGAACTCAAGCATTTGGATCAGCCTTCCCGCCCAGTAAAATAGTACAAGACGCCAAGGACACCAAATATAGAAATAAATCATATGGTCATAAAAACACCATTTAGTCGTGTGACTAATGATTTTATAAAAGAACACAAATTAGAAAACATTCAAATTAAAGAAAAATCCCCTAACCCAACACCACCATGGTTATTAGGACAACAAGAAATTAGCACAGATATTTTAAAAGCGACAAATAAAAAAGAAACCCAACAGCAGCTTAGGCCATAGCTTTATCTATTATCGATGATAAATACAAACACCTACCGAAATACTATACGGACGGGTCTAAAAACCCTGGCAACAATAGAGTAGGACTAGGATTGTATTCATCAGAATATAGCAGTATCCGTAAGACTAACTGTTAACTGTTCTGTATATACAAGCGAATTAATAGCCATAGGTCTAGCACTTAAAATTATTGACCAAGAAAAACCTGAGCAAGGGGCCGTAATTCTCACAGACAGTCTATCCTCAGTACCGTACAAGAACCACTGTACATACTCTATTTTAAATTCAGTACAATCTCTTAAAAATCAAGGAATTCACGTAAAATTTGAATAAGTACCAGCCCATGTACACATTCCAGGAAATGAAAAAGCCGATAAATTAGCCAAATGACACTAAAACAAGAAACAATTCAATGTGAAGTCAATTTATCTAAAGAAGAGCCTTACTCTCCAATAAACAAAGCCATAGACAATAAATGGATAAAAACATGGAACGAGGTAGGGCAAAACAATGTATTACGTACTATAATAAAAGAACCAATTAAAAATACTAAACTATATGGCCATAGTAAAAGTGAAGATGTTACAATAACAAGACTGAGACTAGGTACAACCAAACTAAATGAAAACATAAGTATTATGAATAAAAAATATCACCAACCTGTCCAAATTGCAATGAAAACGAAACAACAGATCATGTTTTTTGGCACTGTCACAAACATAAAGAAGAAAGGAAAAAATTATGACAAGAGCTAAACGAAAATAAGATAAAAACAATTAACGAACTCCTAGCAATAAAAGAATGAGAATTATTTTGAGCAAAATCGACTAGCCCGAAACCATTGGTAAAGGGGAAATAACTCTCATGAAACATAAACTCTCAACATTCCTAATGAAAATCATCGAATAAGGAAACGCCTTTTACTATACCTTTTCCATTTATGTCTATTGGTAACAGATTTGTATAGCCATTAAAATATTAAATCACATGATCTAAAAATTAATAATCAAAATAACAGTCCTTTAACGTCCTGATATAACCAGAGGAAGCTTTATTTCTTTCGGAGCTATTTCCCCTCCACACGTCTGGGCGCTATCTTCTACCCCGCTTCCGTTCAGGATATTTGAGATGTTCTTTTCTTTATTTTTAAACGATGTTCCTTACTCTCTAAAAAGGCCCGCAAAACATGTATGAATTTCTATGGAAAAAAAATAGGAAAATAAATACTGTACGCCTGTATACAATTGAAAAGTAATGTGACTCTCTACCTTAAACTATTCTATTGAATTAACACCCTTCCATAATGAGACCCTGGCAAAGACAGATACTGAACGACGAGTTAAGTCAGTATAGTATACACCGCAGAGGGTCTATCCGCCCTTCCTGTCAAAGGAAATAGCCCATACCGTGCTAGCCCGACATCCAGTAAAACATCAGAAAGCATGGACTAGCTTTACGGATAGGTAAACGGGAGTGTTTTAGTAACAGGTCCGAGGTGCACCGGAGAATGTTACACTCGATATCAGTACTTTTGTTCATGTAGCCGGATGAAGAATACTGTAGTGTTATGGCATTCAGTAAATAATGAGAAGATTACCGGTACCATTCGGAATATATACGAGCTTTAAGCTCAATTCCCGACCATCCCGATCAAGGTAAATCAAATTAAAGAAAGACATTATTTGAATGAGACATAACAAAACATCGAGAAAATCATCGAGAAAACATCAAATACTGCAACATTGTGTTTTAGTTTTAATACTTTAATCCCAGACAGCTATGGTTCACAAAAATTGTCATGTAATGCATTTTTGATACACTTTATGACCGACCCTCTTCTCGCCAGATCATTCCCTAATTTTAAAATCAGTTTTGTCCATCTGTTATTTAACTTTATCGCTTAGCCGAAGTTTGCATGGTACCAATATGCGTTAACGACAACGGATATTGGTACCATGCTAGCAGTTATCAGGCGCGGTGGGCCGAAATTGAAGGTAATCAACAGACGTTTGAGACGTTTAAGAATATTTGATCACATTTTTCGCACTAACTAAGAATCCTTAACCATATAGAAAACATTCAGATATGGACTGCATTCAGATGTCATTCATACTGCCTATGAATGCCAACTGATATGTAACAAATTCTATGAAGTGTGCTGTGAATACTAACTGAAAGCTTTCAACCTATCTACACCAATTATTTTAATATCATCCATGTTTAATGAAGAGAACAGACCTCGTCGATAGAGGGTCAGTGCCAAAGTTACAATTATGACGTCATAATGATGAGGAAGTCAATGCGTCATAGGCAGGACATTCATGGCCGATATGAATGCCATCTGAACTTGGAATAGGGTTATAATGTCGAAGTGCCATATAGTGGTAAAAAGTATGTCTTCGAGATTGCGTGACACATATGTCGCCTGGTACCGGTGTAAAGTCACGGGCAATAACTAGCACATTTTTCACAGGGCAGCACGTTGTTGTCTTATCATTTTTACCCAAAATAAAGAAGGAGGGAATGGGTTTTGAAATCGGGTATCAAGAACTATGATCGTAGACGCGGTACCACTTATTGAAGATATTATATTTTGTTTGAAAAGTGGTAGTTGATAACGAGAATTTAATTAACACGCACAACTATGAGTAATTACTACAGATAATAAAGAAATGAACTTGTGCTCCTGAAGTATCCATGATGATTATTACTATTAAGCTGTAAGGAAGTGCTTCAAATCACAGGGACTTTGGAATTTGTCACAGCTATAGTTGGACTTACACTAAGGTGTTCAGAGTTCACATTTTAGGGGTTTATACCAACTTTCAGTAAAAACACTTTAGTCAAGTTCGGTCCAAATATAGCTTTAACAAATTCTCGTGTGCCTGTGCTACAAATGCCTGAAATGGCTATATGTAATTTTATCAAAACGTATAATAATAAACAAGACTGAGCGCACAAGCCAAGTCACTTCACCCGTTTAAGTGCACATAAACATGTTTTGTAGCGTACAAGTAAATCGCACGTGTTGCTTGCTCAAAATAAGGTGTGACGTCATTTCATTTTCATTTTATTTTGTTAAAACTAACATTTTGGGTTCCATTCATGTGAACAGAACAATTTCATTATTAACTATTGGCCCTAGTTTTCAACTTCGGTTGCATTTACAGCAATGATGATGTCAGTGATAAAATATTTAGAATTATGGGTAAACATGCTTTTATTTATTTCATTACTTTTTCGTAAACCGTATTTGGCGCCATGAAATAGAATCACGCAACTTTTATACGAGCGCCCCCTGTTGGCCAGGTAATACGTACCACCTTACGTTATCAGTATGGCGACTGTGCGTGTTTTGTGATCAGCACCAGGTGTAGAGTATACAGGTAATTGGATCAGTTATAATGAGGTCACATTACCATTACGTAGCTATCTGTTGTTTGTTTTTAGAGTAACTATTCTGGGTATAGAAACTAACACCTGAGTTTTTCCTTCCTGTCGTTGTACGCAAATACGGTCATATGATCTATCTTGTGTCTATATATAGCTTTAGGGGAACACTTGCTAGGTCATATATGTAAATTCTCCAACGACACAGGCTGTTTGGATACTTGGTACTTAATTATATAATTGTTAACGTCGGATAAAAACAAAACTTTATATACCCTCCTTATCCAATATATAAATAATATTAGATGGTAAGGGTCAATCTCATATCCGCCAAAACGAGAGGGTTATATAATATATAAACTACACCAGTTTAATTACCTTGTGTATATTACAGGAAGAGTTCACGATACTATATATGTGGATTATTAAATTGATATTTTGTATGAGACTTGGTGCTCAGGGAGGGGTACAGCAATGGATTGGAATAGGGTTATCTCTCTGTTAATGAGCTTTAGTTTAGGTATGAGACTTGGTGCTCAGGGAGGGGTACAGCACATGGATTGGAATAGGTTTTTTTTTTTATCTGTCTGTTAATGAGCTTTAGTTTAGGTATGAGACTTGGTGCTCAGGGAGGGGTCCAGCACATGCTTCACTCACTCACAGTTCTGTTTCTTAGAATGGAGTCTTCATTTAAACAAGTTTTTTGTCTAATATATTTTTGAACCACATTGATCAAATGCAGGCAATGGCTATGATAATAGTGATTTTTTTTTAAATTGTATTTTTGACAGGTGACATAATGTAAACCTATTTTTAAAAATTGCAATCATTGTCAAAGATGAACGTTAATTCAAGTTATAGTATTACTCACTGATAATGAGGTCCATCTCAAACACCTGTCAAAACATTATACTAAATTATAAAATATGAACATTTATATAAGTACTATGTTTGACTGATAATGAGTCCAAAACCTTTAACATCTTATAAAATATTCTCTAAAATGGTAACAAGCACATGTGATGAAGCATAACTCTGAATACAAACATCTGTTCCTAACTTTACTAATCAAAATGGACCATTTTAAGCAGGAAATATAATTTATTGTTTACTGTTAAGCGAGCACAGATATCAGTTTAGCTATATATTTAGTTTACACATACTGTTACAGTACTAGTTTACACATACTGCTACAGTACTAGTTTGCACATACTGTTACAGTATACAATTGTTTCATGGCTATTTGGGGAATAGTCAAAACTATCATCCCGAGGTAGGGGGAAGCCCTGGGGAACTGTTTGCCCGAGGCCGCTAGGCCAAGGGCAAACAGTTCCACAGGGCTTCCCCCTACCGAGGGATGATAGTTTTGACTGTTCCCCAAATAACCATGAAACAATTGTTTTATTACCAAATAAATATTAGTATCAATGCTGCATGCAATGTTGCCATTGCTTCAACACTGAGTCGCGGTCACCGAAACGCTTGAAGGGGGCTCTCGAGGGGAGATTTCTGCGCATTGAATTCGCGCCGGGTAACAGTTCGCTCTGACCAGGAAAACAGTTTTGACTGTTTCACCCCTACAGCCGAAATTGGACAAAAGCCATAAACAGTCAAAAATGTCTAATTATAATTTACATAGACTATTGGGTAATAATATACAATTGTTTCACGGCTATTTGGGGAACAGTCAAAACTATCATCCCGTGGTAGGGGGAAGCCCTGGGGAACTGTTTGCCCGAGGCCGCTAGGCCAAGGGCAAACAGTTCCACAGGGCTTTCCCCTACCCCAAATAGCCATGAAACAATTGTTTTATTACCAAATAAATATTAGTATCAATGCTGCATGCAATGTTGCCATTGCTTCAACACTGAGTCGCGGTCACCGAAACGCTTGAAGGGGGCTCTCGAGGGGAGATTTCTGCGCATTGAATTCGCGCCGGGTAACAGTTCGCTCTGACCGGGAAAACAGTTTTGACTGTTTCACCCCTACAGCCGAAATTGGACAAAAG
>NW_018403789.1:584705-600278 GCF_002113885.1 Mizuhopecten yessoensis | reverse complement strand
TACAGTACTAGTTTACACATACTGCTACAGTACTAGTTTACACATACTGCTACAGTACTAGTTTACACATACTGCTACAGTACTAGTACATGAAATGCTTTATTACAACATATATTAAGATTTATCTAAGTCTATCTGTCTGAAAACTGGTGTAAATAGCTAATTGTATGAATTTTAACAGCTGTATAATATATATATATATAATTCAAAATTTCAAAAAATATAAAGTGAAAAAATAGCGTTCTCTAGTGTAAAGGTAAATAACTCTTTCATGACTAACTCGTGATAATTTTGTGTTAAGACAAGTGGTCCACACTAAATATCCTTTCACTGCTATGATCATCAACAAATTATTAAAATATCTTTTAATCAGACTCGGAGTACAATCTCTCAAATTTCAAAGATTTTTTTTTTCATTCATGACCAGAAAAAAGGTATGAAAAATATTAACATATAGGTACATAAAATGCTTGCATTGGAAGTTCTGATAGAAAGGGGAATAACATAGGAGTCTTAACCCTTTCACCCCTATGTAACTTAAATAAACTGTACAATGCATCGATTTGGGTAAGTCCATTATGGGCCAAAGTGGTGAAAGGGTTAAATATTATGATATTGCATGAAATTCAAATCCTGTGAATTTGTCCCTGAAGAACAAGTAAACCATGAAAATCTGAACAAAAAAATATTGTAATTCAATCTTTGAGGTCTTCATTTTAATTGTCATTACTTTTTACCTTGCAGATAAAAAATGGCAAAACGTTACCAGCCAGATATTGTTGGGGACGATGAATTAGCCTATGATAACGAGCTCCAGCCTCATCTGGGTCGATTGCAGTTTGATAACGAAGGATTCACCCCATTTGATTTCAACGACCCAGAATCTACTGATAATATTCCACAGTCTGTCAAGGAAAATGTAGGGTCAGAGGTCAAAATAGATCAAGATCAAGGTCAGACAGTCACACCTACCACTCAACAAAATGGTGGCACTATCAATGAACCATCAGTGACAATTTTGACACCTAATCAAAACGGGAATGCTCAATCTGAAAATACTCCAGTCCACTTTAACAGGTCTTCAGAATCAACTATAAAATCAAAATCAAGTGAACCTAGAGTAAATGGAGGACATGGTAAAGACCACCGTGTGATCCAAACAGCCAGTCTCCAGGAAGCACAGAGGTGGAGGGATTTGGAGCGCCAGCGTCCCCTGCGACAGCGCCACATCTTGTTGTTAAAAGTCTTCGGAATTATTGCTTGCGTTTTCTTCTTTCCAACGGGTATACCTGCTGTGTACTATGCTTTTAAAACTGAAAAAGAATTTGATGAGGGGATTATGCGAGGAAACATAGACGAAGCACAGAGATGTGCAAGAAAGTCAGAAAGATTCATAATATTTTCTGGGCTTCTGGCCATTCTGACAGCTGTGATAGTTTTTGCTGTGGTAGAACGATCGTTGATGGACGAACAGGCTTACTGGGACAGTCACAGTTCCAGTCGTGTGCTACCTCCATAGAATACTGGAGACAATCACCTGATGATAAAATAGGGTATACCTACATGTGTTTTTAAAAAGTTATGCTTCAGGTTCTTTAAAAACTTTCACATAGGATAAGAATTTGCTGAAGTAAGAAAAAAATTGCTTAAATTATGGAATCTTTGAGACACTGGCTAATTCACCCAAGAGAAACTTGTCAAAATGGTAATTTTTCTTCATAACTTAGTAATATATTTCAGAAACTAGAAAAAAAGTAATGAGCATGCCATTCTCTTTAAACTTTAGCTCACAAGGTATGAGGTTAACTTTTGAAGCTATTAGCATAATTTATTTGTGTGACCTTAAAAGTTGTTGTTATTTTAGGTCACAGATGTTAAGTGTACTCGGAACTTCTTTTTAACCACTTTAATGCCTGGATTTAATGGTATTTGGCATGTTAATGATCTTTCGTTGTTTTAACCATGTGGGTAAAATGCTACAAGAGTCCTAAGAGCTTGTATTGAAGACTATTTTAGTGGTGTTGGAAAACTCTGTTTAATGCTGAAATGATACTTATTGATTGTCAGGGGTATATTTTGTACAATATGCATATGTATTCAATCGGACATTTACAAACGAGAAGAGCAATGCAGGCCCAATGGGCCTTTTATAAAGTTTTTATATTGTAAAATTGAATTTTGATTTATTAATGCAAAATTTGAATTATTCATGTTCAACAGTTGATATAAAACTCTCTAAATATTATTTTTGTACAAGAGTCTAAAAGACTAGAAAAACCTATGATTTAATATTTTTTTTAATAAATTTCCATCGTAATTATTAACTGACTGCCGTCCAACCTGTTAATATTTGATCTAATTTAAGCTTGTGGATTTGGAGAGGAGTAGGTATTCTCAAAAACTCTTAAAATCTCATTAATATTTTTTTTTAATTTGCTGTGTTTTTGGCTTAAATGTTATCAAAATATATTTCTTTTAATGATAGAGGGTATTTAATTGAGGAATAGCATACACTAAAAATAAATGAAAATGGTTAAGGAATATGTATATTTGGAATTTTTGTCAGAGTAGCCTTAGGATAATTTGATTTCGGAAACACCACAGACATATTTTGGTCAATGAATTAAATGTTGTTTCAAAGCTTATAACTTATTTCTTGACCCACTTTCTTTTTTATTACATTTTTTTAACAAAATATAAGCAATAAATTTTCTTGCTTTGTAGTTGTATACTCTTTGTGGATACTGGTGTTGGTTTAAGCATAAATTAGTGAATTTTGTTTTGCTCTGCAGTTTTTGAAATTATATATATATTTCTGTTTTATTTAAAACGTTTTTGGTTGCTCCTCATTCTCTGGTTTTGCTGGCAAAGCAATGCTTTCAAATTTAATATGCATCATATATAGTTTCCTGGTTTTATATGTGTATATTCCATGGTGTTTTAAACATCAAGAGATTATTGATTACTTCTTTTGAAGTACGTATACAAGGGAGATAATCCTGATATTTCATCATGTATTATTAATTACTCAAAGAAGATTTGTTGCAAAACAAAATGGAGATAGTTTCATAACCAGATAACATATTAACTTTAGCAAACATAAGTCTATACAGAATAGCATTGTGACTGATGAACTTTAAAGTAAATATCAATATAATTAGAAATGTTTAATTGTCATTTGCACTGATTCTTCTACTTCAATTGTCATCAGTTAACTGTTGGGATTAGGCCAATAAATTACATGTGTGTATTTCAGGTTTATCCTGATGAACTACCTAAGATTTTTCTGCTAGTGCTAGAAATTTCATCACCTACATGTACTTGTATCCAAGATTAATTTATTAGCCAGACAAAGCTCACAGCCACTCATTAAAATGTACTTTCTTCATGTTCTGGGAGTCTGAACCTGTTCTTTACAAATTAGTAGCTATTGTGATGTGTGTGGAAATCCATTGTAAAATTTGATAAAAAGCATAATATTGATCCATGGATATCAAAAATGGAAATGAAAGAAAACTTACTGATTACGATGAAGATCTTTAAATTTATCATTTTGGAAATTAAAGAATCTTAACTATTGAGTCATTCATCACTGAAGACACATTTGAACTCTTCAAATTCAAATGTTGGAATAGTTCATTATGAAATTTCATGGGTGAATGAGTTAATAATTTTCATTTCGTTGCAAGAAAATGAAAGAAAAAGTGTTGATACATAGTTTGAACCCACATCTTTGTATGATGATTTTCACAAAGAAAAAATATTCAGATTTTATTTTTTTATTTAAAATTATGTGCTTTTCAAAATAGAAAAGTATTTTAAGCATGTATATAGTGTGTATTCAGGGTTTACATGTCTGCATATATATAAATAAATATACACTTGATGTTTACAAATATTGTATGGGAAGGAAAAAAGTGCTGAGTGTTTCACTGAATTCATTTTGATTTAAATCTAGTTCAGTTTTGTTTAAATCTGGTTAAGTTTTGTTTAAATCTAGTTCAGTTTTATTTAAATCTTGGTCAGTTTTGTTTAAATCTAGTTCAGTTTTGTTTCTATCATCAGGGCTTTCAGTTGCGTTTTGACATGATCTAGAAACGTCAAATGTCAAATATTTTTTCCCTGAAATTTCAAGGGTCAAAATCATCAAATTGACATGTTGTTTAAACCCAATTATCTCATTTTGGGGAGTCAAGAAATATACTCTCAATAGTCTACTGAAACCCCTGTATCGCTTTTTCGTTAGTTTTTATATAAAATCATACTGTATTATCACTTTAGATTTCCTATAATATATAAAGAATATTCTGTTATATTGATTGTTTGAATCTCTTTGGAATATGTGTTTTTATTTAGATTTTTATCATTGTGTTATAGAGATATTTTCAATTAATGTACATTTCATACAAGTCTTTCAAATTCAAATTTTTGTAGACTTGCATTTAATTATGTTGAACATCAATATATGCAAGTAGGAGTGTTAGATGTGGAGGTTTAGCAATGATTTAAGAGGCCTTTGTTCACATAACAATCAGGACTTGTGGAACTTTCTAACACAATTTGTATGACCCTGCTGACTTTATCAATAATTTTTTCAATAATTTGTTTGTGATAAAACTTGCTGCTGATCAATTGATACACAATTATTTTTACAGTTCTACATTCCTATGTCATTATATACATGTTTTGATACTCATTGCTGTCGTTTCTCAACAATTCTGAATGTTTAGGTATTCACTATTGTTTGAACTACATCTTGGAGGAATATATTGCTAATGGAGGGCCACAAAGTCAAATGGTGCCAATCTTTGAATTGCAATTTTCCATCATTTAGTATTTTAATGGAAGTGACTATAAAGATCCTAAGAGCGCAAGCTACTAAATAGAGAGAGGTGGGGTTGAAATGAATTTATTACTTTTCTACAAATGAAACTGAAGCGAGAGAAAGGAGAGCTTCTGTTTGCATCCATTTTCACCATTCTGTCCATAGCATGTCTATAATTGTTTATTTTAACTCATTCACCCTGCAATTTCACAATAAACTATTCCAACCAATGAATTGGAAGAGTTCAAATGTGTCATCAGGGGGAAATGAATTAACAGCTGTATGATGCAGTATAACTCATTTTTGGCAAACTGTACCTATTACATAAGTACCAAAACTAAAGGTGTAGTAATCACCTGTCTGTGTGTCATCTTTGAAGAAATTTCATATATAACCATGAGACGGTACATGTATAGCACACCTCCTGTTCAGGTCAAGTTAACATTAACGGCTGCAATATAGTTGAAAGACTTTTTTATCATCAATTGATTTGTGTTCAGACCGAACCATCGGTCAGACTGGCTGCTGATATTTTTTTTCATGAAACAATGGTGACGGTCACACTCATATATACATGTAACCACTAGATTGTGTATCTTGTCCCTTTTTGAGGTACACCAAAATGTATGTCAAAGGCCAAGGTCACGGGGAAAGTTTAAAGGTCAAATAATGAAATGCTTGTATGAACAATAATCTTAAGTGTCTGAGCATTTAAAGAAAAGAAAAAGATGAAACAGCAGCTGTTTCACTCCTTCTCCGTGTGTGACAGGTCAAGGTCATTGAAATAAAAGGGTTAAATACGTTTTGAGCAATAATGTTTTTGTTGTTGTTATTTTTTATATTGAAACTTTATTCTTAGTGAATTGATGCATCATGACTAAAAACGTTTATTGTGTGCCTCTCAGGACATTATCTTTAAGGTGAAGGTCACAGAAAAGGGTAAAAGGTCACAAACTGATAATGATGGTTTGTCTACAAAATCATAAGACTTAAAAAGTCATAATATTTGTATTCTTATTTGCTGTGATATAAACTATCTAAGGTCTGGGGTCATTTCTTTCAAAATGATGAGATATATACAGTGATGTTTGTAAAGTTTGTTCAATAAAATTACCTTGAAATTATTTCAAGGTCATGAAGTCAAATGCTATAATAACCTCTCACACCTTCAAATAACGTCGACCCACATTCAAGGTCAAAGGGAGTGGTCAAAATGTGTTGCAAATTTTCTGTATATCTTTAAAAAAATCTGCTGCAGAACTAGGCTGCCTAAAAGCCTAAAACACTGTCCTGTGGCTTATACTTGGGTCAACAACTATCAAATACGTTTTCAATTAGAGGACCTTTACCACTTTCAAGGTCAAAGGTTAAATACAACAAAAACAGATAAAGCTTCCTATTTAATGTAATGATAATTGATAGATTCATGGAACAGATCTGGACAATGTGTCATGGTAGAGCCAACGAATGTTTGATAAACTTTATTTCATGTTTCCCTGACGACATGTCATCTGGACTGGATCTCGGTGTATACGTAGTCCTTCTGAGACAATAATTCAGATCTGTAGGAAAAGTACCTTTTGTATTGCATAATCGAATTCCCTATCAATCAAACTCGCCGGCAAAGTTTTGTATGTAAATAATTTGATAAATTAAAAAATGAATTTTTGATATTTGTTTATGATCTACTCATGAAAATCATGCTTGCAATTTGAATTTATTTTCTGTATTACTCTTTCATTGATGTGTCTTGGTTTTTAAAAACGATTTTACCAAGAATATGAACTCCCTTCGAGAGTGATGTGCTTTATAAAAGAATGGGTGAAATGTTAAACCAAAGGATGAGAGCTGATAAGACAGAGTCAGGAATCTGTTCAAAAACGAAAACTTTTTGAAAAATCCATAGAACGGCTTCGGAATTCATTTGTGATGCATAATATCTATCAAAATAAATGCTGAAACAGCACAACAGAATAATAATTAATACAAGAGTTATTCCCCTTGGTCTGTGCAAACTGGAGGTTATACCACAGGAGCCTGAAATTCTGTCAAAAAATTATTACAACAGTAATAATTAAAAAATACCAATAAAATGCTTATGATAAGCATATTATAGGTATTTGTTTATTACTGTTATTATTAATTTTTGACAGAATTTTAGGCTCCTGTGCCTGTACCTACAAGTAGGGCACTGGTGTTACTTTGGTCCCCAAGAGCCAAGTGAGCTATTGGTATCTGTTGCTGTCCTTTGTCTGTTTGTATACTTTTCTTTGAACTTCGTCTCAAAAACCACAAGAAAAATTACAACAAAATTAGAAGTATCCCTAGGAGAAGATGATTCAGATTTGCACAGGAGAATCTGCTAGCCTCTTCTGGGGGTTAATAAGAGACAAAAGAAGGGTAATATTTAAGGCATATATATATAAAAAAAATATACAAATATTGTGAATGATCCTGGCCTATATTCGTGGCCAGAGGAGAAAAATGTATTAAAAATCAAAACACTCCCAGAAAACCAACAGTATTGATATATGGCTAGTACATTGCTGGCATGAGATTTCGAAAAATGAATTTCCTTGACCCACAATTATGGTCACAGGGGTCAAATATGTAAATAAACCTCAGAGTTTCTGATACATCAAGAGGCGTGGTGGCAGGGTATATGGTCAGTAGCTTGCTTGATTGGAATACGACAAAAGTGGATACAAATTAACCTTGACATCTCCTCATTGGCATAGGGCTCAAATACGATCAAACACTTAAACGGCTAGTTCTTGAAGAAACAAAACCCAAAGTTATGTATGATCAATATCATGCCTGCATAGAGTTCTAAAATGTTTTTCGAAAGATCAAATCTGCCAAAACACTCAAATGAATTCTTCTAAGAAACATGGAAGCCTAGAGCCAGGATACATAGCATCTAGTGTGTAGTACTACCAAGTTGGAAAGGGAAGTTACCGGTTTCAAATAAGTAAGGCATTCAGCTCTTTGTGAAGATGGGACAAGTCAGGAGTCATAATAAGTGGCTAATTATTTTATTGCTTCAAAGCAGGAATGAATCACCTTGACCTTTGGACAAGGTCACATGGGTCAAATTTGTTTAAACACTCAAACACATTCTTTTGAAAATGAATGAAAAGGCCTAAAGTCATGATATTGGGCTATAGCTTGCTGGCATGGCGTGAGACATTCCAGTTACTTGTGTTACTCATACAGTTGTCGGTGTTTTGGCGGCCTTGAGATACGAAGTCTGATATTGTTGCGATAATGTCGGTATCAAAAGACCAGTGGGCTGCGACACCAGTAGTTGGGGTTCTCCAGGCTGCTATCATAACGTTGTCTACTACCACATGACCAGCATGTCGTCTTTCCAGGGCCCGCAAGCATGGATTTTGTGCTCAAGCCTAATGTCTTGTTCCAGCTATGAATTAATAAAAAATTGAAAGAGACTTAAAACCGGATACTGTTTCAAGGTTTACATTTGACCTTTTGATCGGTTGACATGATTTAAGCGAGTAACAAGTAAGTTGGTCTGAGCACAAAATCCATGAGCAGGAGAACGGTTTCATGAATATGGGCCCTGCTTTGTAATCTCCCGTCTCCGTCTCTGGTTATATTTTGGCCGAACATTTTATTTCACAACGCTTTTCTTTTGTATACGTCAATAAAAGTTACTTTCCTGTTAAAATGTTTTCCTCTATACTCACATAATGACAATTATTGATTGCGGGCCTTTTTATGGAGTTAAAACTTTGTCAACTTTCCGATTTTGAATTTTCCGTTTCTTGACAATACAATCCTAGCTTCCCCTACTTGTTCGGTACCAAGAGCCTGCTACGCATATCATGACTTCGTGATATATGCCGGATGCTGACGGACAAAGACAGGGCTTCCACTTTGTTATCACTTCCCGAGTTCTCGAAGTGAAGACGTGACATTACTGATGTCGTCGTTGAAGCAGAACCTTCCGGAACACCTGGTCTTATTCACTTTGTATTTTTTTCAAGAGTATCCATGAACATTTTTCATTTGTTCATATTTTGCCAAAGTTTTATTGATTTTGAGGTCGACTTACGGTTTTGCTAACAATTCAGTTCTCTCGATTTTGTTTCGTTTTTGTTTTAAATATAGGTGTCCCTAGAAACGAATCGTTGTTTTGTTTTTGATTTAAATATAGGTGTCCCTAGAAACGAATCGTTGTTTTGTTTTTGATTTAAATATAGGTGTCCCTAGAAACGAATCGTTGAGGCGGTACATAGCCTTATTTTGTATATAACTTTTTGCGGTAGGATAATACCAGAGATAGAACACAGCATTAACGTTGGCCTGTATATGTATAATGCCCGGGATTGTATGTGTCGTTGGCATGTTGACAGAATACTCGGCTCACAACAGCAGACAGTAATTGTGGTCAGCGTCGCTGTTGTTTTGGTCTGGCCATGATTAATTATCTGGCACGGCTTTGTTTCTTTAGATAATTGTATATTCTGTCGTTAATGCTGACCACTGTGATGAGAAATTGCCTTCTGTAGCAGTTGTTACTGGTCACTCTCAATGGACAGACTGTTTCTGTTTGGATTCTTCAAAAACGGACCCAAAACTCGTAGTGTTATTACCAACTCATATCAGTTATAACTGAGTGATCACAGAAAATGCATCGGAGACCGACAGTGGATAACATTCATTAAGCACTGATCTGCTTTTAGTTTGCATTCATAAGCAATATGAATGCGAACTGGACAAAGACAAATTCAAGAAACGTGCTTGCTCTTCATGTTGAATTTATTTTTCCAACTGACATTAATGCATATGAAATTGCTTATGAATGCCAACTGATAGCATTTCAATATTTGTATTTACCATTTTCGAAATCTGTTTAATCTCATAGAAAATTCCATTTCACGTATTATTGTTCAGCATTAAGATCAAATAATGTATTTATGGTATGCCTTTTTTAATGAATAGAATAGCCATCTCTCCAAGAAGAGTCAGCGGTGCTCATGGCATTCATAGCATACATAAATGCCATAAGAATGTACGTATCTGAAATGTATACGTTGTATATATGAATGGCATGAAAAGTTACATTATACAAACACAAAAAATCAGTCAGGATAGTGTAAATATATTTAGAATTATAAAGGTATGATGCCTCCTTAAGTTGTTGTTCCCCCAATGTTTTTCTTTATTAGATCGACCAGATCATAACAGCTTCCATTTGTACCTTGAAGCCAAGTTGTTTTGATTTTTATGAAGAGGTAGATGAAACTAACTTACGGAATTCCTGACGATACAAAGGCTCCCGGACAGAAGGCATCCATAGTGTTATTATTGTCCACAGTACCTCCCACATAATTTCCAGCTTTTTGTTTTCATTATGCATGCTGTGTTTACATCATTGATCATAATAGATCGGAAAGTCTGGTATGAACTTGCTCAGATCCGCGGAATGCTGATCCAATACTCTACAGTGACCTGATCCTATACTCTACAGTGACCTGATCCTATACTCTACAGTGACTTGATCCTACACTCTACAGTGGTTTGATCCTATACTCTTTGTTTGTTGATGGTCACCGGGGCTTAATATCCGAGGTTCTGATTTTTGGGTTTAATATTTTCAGTTCGATATGATTGTATGGGCTATCTTTATTCTCCTGTTGTACAGTTAAATAATAAATGTAAACTTCATCTGATTTACAACAACTGTGGAACATTTTTTTTATCTTAAACATCATGGTTGGCCTAGATGGGAAAAAGCAGATGGGAGGAAACCAGAGGACCCGGAGATAAACCCACGTAGTCGGGCAGGTGACCAAATATCTTGTCACGTCCAATTGGAGAATCGAAACCTGGCCGTCTTAAAGGCGAGTGCGCTATCTACTGGAGCACCCGATATAGTATTGGTTAAACATCACTCAACACCAATCGGGAACCGTCGGCACTTTCCGTAAACGAGAAAATAGTATTTTCTCGTTTACGGAAAGTACCGACGGTTCCTGATTGCATCAGGATAGGCCTATCTCACGTGATAATTCCTAAAGCCTGATTTATCTTACAATAACCCTATTTAACAGACACGATCTGATTCGACCAAATGACTTCAGTCCTCATTTAGGTCAATAGCGACAGGTTTCACTATAAAATCACATGTCTGTTGTCTTTCTGCTATTTTATCAAACATCCGGGAAGATGTCAATTTGTGTGTCACGGGGCACTGTTTCAATCCGATCTAAGGTTACAATTTGTCTTAGCGAGAATTGATCAACACATGACGATCTTTGTTTCAAATAAACAAGACACTTGCACGTTAAAGAGGCTTAACGATTTATTTTCAAAATTGATTTCAGTGAAAAGCAACAGTTTGGCAATGATATGGAATACACGCTTTATACTATCGTGCTGATTTTTCTCATGAGAACAAAGGGTAAATGTGAATGGTTATAAGTTTGTAAAGGAATGGTCGAACCTGCAAAGCCGGTCGTTTTAACAGTTTATGTACAGGTCTTCGCTAGAGCAAGTTCGACCATCTATGAAAAAAATATGCAAATGTGCCTTTTTCTGTCATATGTTTCTTAAATTTCGGGGAAGAGTCATGGGTCTTCCCGCCAAATACCAAATCAATGTGAAGTTATATTCATCTGTGTTCATTGCGAATTCAATGGATACAGCATAACGAGACAAATTCGACATACATGTATTGTTTGTCTATGATATTCCACAAAATATTTAATTGGTTTGTTATTGTCTTGACAGTATTCAAACCATACCAATAAAATTTTAGTCTTAAACCTGTTCTACATATTCATTCTATAGCATCTGGCTTATGATGATCACAGGGACCAGATTCATTGATCTGTAATCTCTTGGTAAATATTATTTAAGATATTATAATAAACAAATCTTACGACGTATTATATTTGTGCCTGGTCCCTGCGATAATGAAGCCCAATACATTAAGTGAAACATATATACACATGTGAAATTTCACGAGAGCACATGTACAACACTCTCCCTCCAACACATGGATTCACATACTGTACACATATTCATTTCCGCGGTGGTGTTTATTTTCGCGATGATAAAACTTCTTAGAAGTAACACAACTGTGAACATACATAATACATGTACTTCACTATCTCAAAATCACTTCTTAACAAGTAAAATGACACAAGAACGCCAAAATGATGCTTCGCGTAAAAAGATGTATAATACAGTATATGTGATACAAAGATATCCCACTGATCCGTATTTGGTTGTGCGTATATCTATCAATCATGGACTTTTGTCGAGGTGAACAGGTGGCTTTATGAACATGAGAAAGTGATACTAACCGACTGAATATAAACCTGCTGTATCTAAAAATAGTAACACCGAGTTAATGTCAAGTCCAACCGACCCCCACGTGATTAGATCCAACCAATGAGGATGTAGGGCAAAGTGCGTCATCCAACAAAATACTTGGAAATAAAGATATCATTCAATAACACCATATCCCGTTCCTATTTTATCTGCCATTATTGGTAAACCACGGCATTACAAGTCTTACATCGACATATCCCTACCTCGTATATCAAAGATGTCCTTTACAGATTCTCGGGGTCAAAAATTCACAATTTATCTTATTTGTTAATTCTGAAAGTTCTCGCGGCATTTAGTCAATAGTATACAGTGCAAATTACTTAATTTTCGCGAGAAAGCATATTTTGGCGATTTCCCCCCAACAACATTTTCACGAAGACATGAAAGCACCGTGCAATGGTATACACAGCTGTCATGTTTTTATTATTAAAACAAAATCGCTAAAATCCTCTTTCCTCACATATAAAAACCGTTGAAAATATATGTCTCGTGAATTTTAAGTGAATTGACAGTAACTTAATATCATGCACGACATTAAGGCAATGCTATATTATACATGATGACACATGACATAGAACTGGAATGATAACAACTCAAGACACTCGGAATTTAGGGTTTATCAATTTCACGCTGATGATACAAAAAAATCAGGGCCCTGTATTCATAAAATCATTTTCAAGGTCAGACATGAAATGTTTGCACAAAAACTATGTTCTTGCTAAAATCAAGCGGCTTACTTGAAAAACAAAGTCTAGACATTGTAAACAATGTTCTGCTTCAAGCCCCTTCAAATCAGTTCCTTCAAATAGTTGAAAACAGGAATTGAGCTGCAGTACCACATCCGAGTTTGTGCATGAGAACAGTTTCATGAATACGGGTTTATGTTACCATGGCAATATAGGGTCTGTGTCCATAGACGGTAACTAACATGGTTACCGAGTCATCCTGCGCATGGAAACTCATCATCTACCGAACCTTTTGTGAACCGCTGCACAAAAGGTACCCGGGAACAGTTATCCCATCAAATATTTACCACGAATATGACACAATTGTAATTAAAATGCAAATCCGTCGTAAATTAATATTTCCGTATCGAGGCTTAAATCCTCAAAGTATGGCATTGGGGTCCCAATTAAAAAGACCATACTTCCATATCGCAGTTCTCTGGTATTAGGACACTGTTCAAGTCTTCGGAGCAACGGACGCTTTGATCCCCAGCTCCCGGGCGAACTGCTGCGATCCGCCGACACACGACAGGGAGGTTCCTATGGCCTGGTTGATAGAAAAAGCTCCATGTTTCTTAGAGCTGCTTTCCTTGTTCTTGTGATGGCCAGATTTTTCCTGTGGTGTGAAAAAACTATGGTCAGAATGAATACATCTTGGCGAATGTTTGTGGCGGTTGTTGATCAGTTCAGCGTTTCGTTTGTTGGCTATTATTTGGAAAAGTTCCTCCGGGGTTATAAATGTGTCTCGGTCCTGTACACAAATATAAGGAAAGGACAAAGTCAGGCATGTTTAAGGATAGGGTTTGTTAGAAAATTAGTAATCAATTCAATTGACACAATGAGCATGCGCACTTAGAAATGTCTATGGTTATTATCAATTGGAAACCGTCGGCATTTTCCTTAAACGAACAAATATCAATCGGCTACCCTCGGCTGATTTCTTCATCAATAATGTCACTCGTTACAATTCGGTAGATTCCAGATGAAGGCCATCAGGAACCGTCGGCACTTTCCGTAAACGAGAAAGGTTCCCGATAGTGATGTAGGGTATCGGAATCAGCCGAAGTTAACCGAATGCATGTAAGGAAGATACCGAGCTGTGACGAGTGGAGAAAATGTTTTCTTCGGAAAATGCCGATAGTTCTATATTGTGATTATTTTCAACGGTCAAAATTCAGGTGACCATGCAGGAATATAAAATGTTAACTTAAAAACTGTTGCACATGTAAAGGCTGTTTCCATATTTTGGCGCTTTCAAATACGAAAATAAAGTGCTAAATAACGTGCTCAAAGAAATGAAAGTGAATGCGTTACTGAAGTGGCTAATTTTGAAAGGGCTTTTGAACTTTCTTGTAAAAAAACACAGGAACACTACGAGCAGATCACTTTTATCTTATATCTGTGATAAAGCGATAGCAAGAGATAAGCATTGCATTTCCTGTGTGACGCAGAGCACCTGTAGGAGAATTACATTTCCTGTGTGACGCAGAGCACCTGTAGGAGAATTACAATTATTGTGTGACGCAGAGCACCTGTAGGAGAATTACAATTCCTGTGTGACGCAAAGCACATGTAGGAGAATTACATTTCCTGTGAGACGCAGAGCACCTGTAGGAGAATTACATTTCCTGTGTGACGCAGAGCACCTGTAGGAGAATTACAATTCCAGCAGATAAAAAAACTCAGATAATCATAGCACTGCGTAACACCATATCTAAATACCTCTCCATGTATACCTGTTCTAAACATCTAAATACCTCTCCATGCATACCTGTTCTAAACATCTAAATACCTCTCCATGTATACCTGTTCTAAACATCTAAATACCTCACCATNGTATACCTGTTCTAAACATCTAAATACCTCTCCATGTATACCTGTTCTAATCATCTAAATACCTCACTATTGTATACCTGTTGTACACATCTAAATACCTCTCCATGTATACCTGTTGTACACTTCTAAATATCTCTCCATGTATACCTGTTCTAAACATCTAAATACTTCTCCATGTATACCTGTTGTACACATCTAAATACCTCACTATTGTATACCTGTTGTACACATCTAAATACCTCTCCATGTATACCTGTTGTACACATCTAAATACCTCTCTATTGTATATCTGTTGTACACATCTAAATACCTCTCCATGTATACCTGTTGTACACTTCTAAATATCTCTCCATGTATACCTGTTCTAAACATCTAAATACTTCTCCATGTATACCTGTTCTAAACATCTAAATACCTCACTATTGTATACCTGTTGTACACATCTAAATTCCTCTCCGTATATACCTGTTCTAATCATCTAAATTCCTCACTATTGTATACCTGTTGTACACATCTAAATACCTCACTATTGTATACCTGTTGTACACATCTAAATTCCTCTCCATGTATACCTGTTCTAAACATCTAAATACCTCTCCATGTATACCTGTTGTACACATCTAAATACCTCTCCGTATATACCTGTTCTAATCATCTAAATACCTCACTATTGTATACCTGTTGTACACATCTAAATACCTCTCCATGTATATATCACAACGAAAATTTCTGTTCGTTGTAATGTGTAGTTCGAAAGTAGAACTCCAAGATGTTGAATTGTGGTCCAAATATAAATTTATTAGAATAACATTCTCTAGGTTTGTG
>NW_018403789.1:563337-583923 GCF_002113885.1 Mizuhopecten yessoensis | reverse complement strand
ATATATACCTGTATATATACCTGTTCTAAACATCTAAATTCCATATCAAAACATTTACTCGTGTAAAACAAAATCAACTCGATACCAATTTATCAGAACATCTTGAATGTAACTGGTACACTCAATAGTGCATGTAGAATATAAGTTTCGAAGACATGTGAATTATTTTTCTTCCTTCTTTCAATCCATAATAGAAGGGTTCTGTGTAGACCTATTAACCCGATCGAGGGTTTGCTTTTTTTTTTTATTTGTCCAGGACAAGATTTTCTCAAGTTCTGAATACTCAAAACCTTATCTTGAATAACTTCTCTGTCTGTTTGACACAGAGGGATTGTTTTATTTCTTTGCCTATCAATTTAATGAATCAGAGCTGAATGGCAATCTCACTTTGTGTTTCGGTCTTTCCATAATAACATCCCGGTTTTGCGCAGCACGTGAAAGTTGTTCCAGTCAGAGGGCTCAATCGACTTTAGTCAGACAACTCTGGGGAAAGTTTGTCTCAACTATTGTTATGGTAAACAAGAATTCCACGGAAGTGGATGTGTCGCCTGCACAGGAAGCTGGGAGATTACGAAGAAATAGATACACTTTTCATTTCAAGAAATAATGTTAAAAGTTATTTACTATTTATAGTAACAGTGACCTTGACCTTTGACCTTCAGATCTGAAAAGCAATCCCAAGCAAGCACTTTTTGTAAGGAAGCACTGCATGAAGTTTGAGTTTGATCGGCCCAAGGAACCTCAAGTTAATGCACGAAAACAGATTTTTCTATTTATAGTAACAGTGACCTTGACCCTTGACCTTCGGACCAGAAAAGCAATCCCAAGCAAGCACTTTTGGTAAGGAAGCACTGCAAGTTTAATCGGCCCAAGGAAACTCAAGTTATCGCACGAAAACCTCTGTGCGGACGACGCCGCCGACATAGCAATACCTATGTGTCACTAGCTTTTCGCAGGCGACACCAAAACCGTCCTAACAGTTACATGGATGAGATCATAAACGGAGTTACACTATCATAAATGTCATTGTTCTTTCCAGAACGAGAAGAGTCACGACGCGTGAAGTACAGCTGTTATATTCTGTAAACAAAAGTATTGTTACTACACGTGTCTTTGCATCGCATGTACAAAACTCGGTGCACGTGGGATTGGTTTCACATGCAGGTCTTTTAACAATGTTTGGAAACTAAGATAAAAATATAGGGCAAGCATTTTGGCTGACTTACAAACAATTACATAATTGTATATTTACTGACGGAATGAATTCCCAGCTATTTCTATCCACAGTTAAACAACAGGAAACGAGGGATCATGGAGCGACACGAAATGAGCTATAGCCGCAGAGAATAGATATTTCAATGTTGTGGTTTGAATTTTAGTATCAATGAAATGTCTAAAAGCGCTCGTAGGACTCAAACAAATTTAGTTGTATTCTCTATTTAATCACATTTGTAGTGTGGAATATGAGAACACAAATTACGATTTGATATCTGTGTGATGTGTTGATGTCTATTAGACTTCTGTAAAGAACACTTTGAACAGGGATGGAATGCATGTATATGATGTGATCAAATTTCATGGCCAATATTCTATATGTGAGCGCAGCATAAGTTGAACTTTGTTTGGAAACGATTCCAAAAACTGAAGAGGAAACGGCTAAATGCCAATTCGAAAATTTCTCACGTAAATCGTATAGAGTGTAAAATGTATCGACAGCTTACATGACCTCGAGAGGTTTCTAAACAATTTCACACGTGGCAAAGGGAAAACACGAATTCTATCACACAGCTACATTCCTGGTATATCATTTGGATTACTAACTACTTGTTCAAAGATAAACTGTCTTCCTGGTTTTGTTTTTAATTATGGCTCAACCTTAGAATCATGCAGAGGGCGATACACTGATAGTTGTAAAATTGGCATTTTGATTTGTGCCTCAAATACCAAATTTGAGGTTTAAAACACAGGGACCTATGAATTTACAGTTATATTTGGACCTAGACGCAGGTGTCCAGAGTATTTTTACAAATTTTAGCGGTTATTTAGATATTTGGGGGAAATGACATCCCATCTATGGCCATTATATGTACGCTTACAGAAAATTAAACCCAATTATTTAGAGGGTGTCATTTTTACCGAAAATTGATCTAAACCCATAAAACAAGTAAAATTTAGGTTCAAGAATAGCTGTATCGAATTCTCAGGTCCCTGTTGTTAAAAAAACACATGCGTGAAACCAGGAATGGGAAAACTAAATTCGGTGTTGGAAGTCGGACCCATGCATCAGAAACGTGCACCGGAAGCACATTAAATGCGGAGCCACAAATCGCTTTTAAAAAACAATAATGTTCAGCTATTTCCGTACATTCCCTGCTATTTCTGTTAACACAACGTCAAATTGTGAGTTTTAGAGAAGGAAATTGACTTCAACGGACGTAACTGAAGAAGCTTTAAAAGACAAAAATAAACCCGGCTAAAGTTATTTTTGTTCACTGATAAGCATTTGTTTCCCAAATAATACAATGGATTGTTCACAGACGGGAACACATTTAGAAAACAACTATGATATATAGCCATTCCGAAACAAACAAATATCAAAAGAAAGAAAAAATTACAAGCGTCTATCTGATAACGATGCTTGGAGATACCACGGACTTAGATAACATCTAATTCCGTGGAGATACCCACTTTTATGTCTTGACTGCCTCTGCATTGATGGTTGTCATGGTTACTCTGGTGCTTGTTGCTACTGCTGCTACTGTGGCTGGGACCTAAAGAAAAACATTAACAGAATTGTTAAAGTTCACGCTGAACAACTAAGATACACAAGAGCAATGCTTCAAATTATATCAAGGACGTCCCTGCGGAATGCCATTCAATGTATCTGTCCCTTACACTGAAGGTTTAGCATCAAACGCCCATTGATCATATTTTGTCAATTTCACATTGTGTTTATTACATATACGTAGAATGCCTATACCCTATTGTAAAGTCTAACATTCCTGATTACGATAATAGTTTCACACTAAAACTGCGGAAATGCGAGTCGAACAACCTAAAGGTATTCAAATGTATTTCTGATGAACAGGCAGTATGAAAGATCAACTGAATTTAATTTACAACGGGTTTATTAAAATCTATAGAATCGCGCGGTGTGTCTTAATGTGGAAACGGGAGAAAAACCCATATTGTTGAGCAGGTGACCCAACCATGACTGTTTTCTTTGACTATTGTGCACGCATTTACTCTAATGTACGAATATATAAATGTACCTTGTAATGCAGTGATAGTGAGTAGGCCTGTACTTATCCCCATCACAACATGAATCAATGGATTTATAGCAATTCCAATTAGCACTCTAAGACGATCGTAAACAGCTACATAAATGCACTCATTTGACTTAATAACTGGGTACAGATGAGCGTTTGAGTCCGACATATCAGAGGAACGTCCACAACAAGCACCTCAATGATGCTGACCTCATATTATTGGTTTGATGTTTTCATACGGTTGATGACAAGGGGATGAGGTCATTTTAATGCGGTTTGAATATCAACGTCTTTGTCATTAATAAAAGCGGGGCAAGCCACATGCCAATGAGTGTTTCGTTCAGTTTTTGCACTGTCCACTAGCGATTTTTGATGAAACATGGGCAGGTTAAATACCGCTCCTTGGTGCAAACCATTATATAATTAGCTAATGATGTAATAGCCTGTCCTACACCAGATCCAGTGACAGCTATATACTGAGGCTGTACAAATACCGACTTATAATGATGTCAACAGTACATCGGCATCAATAGCCTGAGTGCCCTCTGGCCCTGACACCACACTAAGGCATTATGACAGATAGATGTCTGGTGTGGGGCCCGAACACCAGACATCTATCTGTCAAAATGTTTAAATCTGGTGTCAGGGTCAGAGGAAACTCGGGCCACGGCATCAATGGCTAATGACACAGAATCATTTCGCTAGATGATTTGAGAAGGAGACTATCCTTCTACAAGAAGATACAAGCTTGATTCAGTTTTATTTTGCAACATTGCTGTGCAACGGAGTGGAAAAAAGGTAAAATAAAGTCTTGGGTAAAAATGATACTGATATGTTGTATAAATATAGGATTTTACATTCCAATAGGTACATCTCGAAAATAAGTGGCCGTCTCACTTTTTATTACACTATTTTCATATAAAGATTGCTCATATCAAAATATTCGACTGTTGTCTTGATGTCACGAAACCGAAATCTTGTTTTCAAGTGGTTTCTATTTAGTAGTTCTTAACGTAAAATATATTTTTTATACAAAAAGTATTTGATAATACAAGTATCTTTCTTTTATACAAATAGGACTCTTTTTTTAATATTAGAGACGTTATTTTTCATGTATCATTTTGTTTTTATTTTTGACATTAACAATTTGTCTTCGATGTCAAGTATTCATTTTGAATTATGAAAAAACAAGTTCTTGATATCAATAAAAAGGGAATTTAGTAACACTTAACAACGCCTCATAACGATGACATTTCACCGTTACAGCAAATAGCATTAGAAAGAGCCCATATGTAAAGAAAATATACAATTTGTTACGAAGCAAGTAAAAACACATCAGTACTATATAGAAATGCACGATAGGGCGCGTGCATTGTGTGTATTACAGAATGGTTTACCGCCGACAGCGTTCGGCTAAACGGGACGATCTGATGAGTCGGTGTTTATAGCACACTTCTAGAAATACCAGATTGTATATGCGTATACTTTATATTATCCCCAGCATATGTGGTTAATCACGCCAGTTATTTATAGATAAAACAATTACTTTCTCGTTCATAGAGCAACCAGTTAAGCATTCCTTATTGATACGTCTTCAGCATCAATCGACGCACGTGCTGAACGTTTAGAATCCACCCACGTAAGTTCGGATGTTATTTTTATTAATGTAAATACTTCACTTTAAATAAAAAGAAAACATTTCGAGAATTAACCAAAACACGACATGAAAATAAGACCTTTAAATACAATGTAATTGTTTTATGTTAATATTTTTGGTTTTAGAAATTAATTCAAGGGTTTAGTCATCAATTTATGTTTGGAACTAAACTGATATGAGTAATAAAAGGAGTGGTATGTGTCCCCCACCCAAGTGATGGTATGTTCTGGATTACAAAGAGGTAAAATGGGAAGCTGAAGCAAAGCAGAATGCAAAGAGGGAATAGGAGAAACAAAAAAGGAATCGGATTAAAAAGATGGAATACGGCAAATCAAAGAAAAACATAATACAAAGAGGGAATACGATGGACCAAAACAAAACGATATACAAAGAGGGAATACGATAGACCAAAACAAAACGAAATACAAAGAGGTAATACGAGAAACTAAAAACAAAACGAAATACAAAGAGGGAATACGAGAAACTCAAACAAAACGGAATGCAAAGAGGTAATACGAGAAACTAAAAACAAAACGAAATACAGAAAGGGAATACGAGAAACTAAAAACAAGACGTACAAAGAGGGAATACGATAGACCAAAACAAAATGAAATACAAAGAGGTAATACGAGAAACTAGAAACAAAACGAAATACAAAGAGAGAACACGATAGACCAAAACAAAACGGAATACATAGAGGTAATACGATAGACCAAAACAAAACGGAATACATAGAGGTAATACGATAGACCAAAACAAAACGAAATAAATAGAGGTAATACGATAGACCAAAACAAAACGAACTACAAAGAGGGAATACGAGAAACCAAAACAAAACGAACTACAAAGAGGGAATACGAGAAACCAAAACAAAACGAACTACAAAGAGGGAAAACGAGAAACTCAAACAAAACGGAATGCAAAGAGGTAATACGAAAAACTAAAAACAAAACGAAAAACAGAAAGGGAATACGAGAAACTAAAAACAAAACGAAATCCAGAAAGGGAATACGAGAAACTAAAAACAAGACGTACAAAGAGGGAATACGATAGACCAAAACAAAATGAAATACAAAGAGGTAATACGAGAAACTAAAAACAAAACGAAATACAAAGAGGGAATCCGAGAAACTAAAAACAAAACGAAATACAAAGAGGTAATACGAGAAACTAGAAACAAAACGAAATACAAAGAGAGAACACGATAGACCAAAACAAAACGGAATACAAATAAGGAATACGATAGACTAAAACAAAACGAAATACAAAGAGGGAAAACGAGAGACTAAAAACAAAACGAAATACAAAGAGGTAATACGAGAAACTAAAAACAAAACGAAATTCAGAAAGGGAATACGAGAAACTAAAAACAAAACGAAATTCAGAAAGGGAATACGAGAAACTAAAAACAAGACGTACAAAGAGGGAATACGATAGACCAAAACAAAACGAAATACAAAGAGGGAAAACGAGAAACTAAAAACAAAACGAAATACAAAGAGGGAATACGAGAAACTAAAAACAAAACGAAATATAAAGAGGGAATCCGATAGAGCAAAACAAAACGAAATACAAAGAGGGAATACGAGAAACTAAAAACAAAACGAAATACAAAGAGGGAATACGATAGACCAAAACAAAACGAAATATAAAGAGGGGATACGAGAAACTAAAAACAAAACGAAATAAAAAGAGGTAATACGAGAAACTAAAAACAAAACGAACTACAAAGAGGTAATACGAGAAACCAAAACAAAACGAACTACAAAGAGGGAAAACGAGAAACTCAAACAAAACGGAATGCAAAGAGGGAATACGATAGACCAAAACAAAACGAAATACAAAGAGGGAAAACGAGAAACTCAAACAAAACGGAATACAAAGTGGGAATACGAGAAACTAAAAACAAAACGAAATACAAAGAGGGAATACGATAGACTAAAACAAAACGAAATACAAAGAGGGAATACGATAGACCAAAACAAAACGAAATACAAAGAGAGAATACGATAGACCAAAACAAAACGGAATACAAAGAGGGAATACGGGAAACTAAAAACGAAACGAAATACAAAGAGAGAATACGATAGACCAAAACAAAACGGAATACAAAGAAGGAATACGATAGACCAAAACAAAACGGAATACAAAGAGGGAATACGATAGACCAAAACAAAACGGAATACAAAGAGGGAATACGAGAAACAAAAACAAAACGAAATACAAAGAGAGAACACGATAGACCAAAACAAAACGGAATACAAATAAGGAATACGATAGACTAAAACAAAACGGTATACAAAGAAGAAATACAAGAAACTAAAAACAAAACGGAATACGAAGAGGGAATACGGGAAACTAAAAACAAAACGAAATACAAAGAGAGAATACGATAGACCAAAACAAAACGGAATACAAAGAAGGAATACGATAGACCAAAACAAAACGGAATACAAAGAGGGAATACGAGAAACAAAAACAAAACGAAATACAAAGAGAGAACACGATAGACCAAAACAAAACGGAATACAAATAAGGAATACGATAGACTAAAACAAAACGGTATACAAAGAAGAAATACAAGAAACTAAAAACAAAACGGAATACGAAGAGGGAATACGGGAAACTAAAAACAAAACGAAATACAAAGAGAGAATACGATAGACCAAAACAAAACGGAATACAAAGAAGGAATACGATAGACCAAAACAAAACGGAATACAAAGAGGGAATACGAGAAACTAAAAACAAAACGAAATACAAAGAGAGAATACGATAGACCAAAACAAAACGGAATACAAAGAAGGAATACGATAGACCAAAACAAAACGGAATACAAAGAGGGAATACGGGAAACTAAAAACAAAACGAAATACAAAGAGAGAATACGATAGACCAAAACAAAACGGAATACAAAGAAGGAATACGATAGACCAAAACAAAACGGAATACAAAGAGGGAATACGGGAAACTAAAAACAAAACGAAATACAAAGAGAGAATACGATAGACCAAAACAAAACGGAATACAAAGAGGGAATACGATAGACTAAAACAAAACGGTATACAAAGAAGAAATACGAGAAACTAAAAACAAAACGGAATACAAAGAGGGAATACGAGAAACAAAAACAAAACGGAATACAAAGAGGGAATACGATAAAAAAAGTTATCGCATTATATCATTTAAGAAATTTGAAGAATCAAACACTGTTATTCAGACCAATTGTATTTTTTTTCAAATTATATTTAAAGGTCTTTGAAATAATAGTATAGGTTTTAATACCAGCCTATGAAAAGAGAGGTGTCATTAGGACGCTTACAATTTTCGGCACGTTCATATGGGACATTTTAGTGCATCAAATGAGATGAAATTGTTAAGATCGGATGCAAAAACTAGGGTCGGTCGGGGACATGAAAAATACATATTTTTTTATTTTGGCCTAAGAGAAAACACAATAGAAGCAATGAACAATTAACAGATTCGGTCATTACGATGGCATTTCAGTAAAATCACAAGTATCCAAATATCAGATCGGCTAGGCTGCTGATTCAGTAAAAATAAATAACATAAGCCAGCATCTTTACCAGTATTTGCGTCATAGTCGATTATATAAATCCCGCGCTATCAGTTTGCATCGTAATCGAGCGACGTTTGGTATATATACCATGATACATTCCTGTGTTTCGTACAGATAACTTAATGTAGGTAGTTCTACAGAAGTATACATGTGTAGCAGACGTACACCACAAAACTGAATTAGCCTACTTTTCATTCATAAACACAACAGGATTTGATTGTGATTGAGGCTATGCTGTTCTGCCTTCGTCAAAGGATGAAATCATTTCTCCCGAATGATTCAACATTTACCTATCTTACGAATTTTGTTTTTGTTTTAAAGGAAAACGATAAAACAACGCACACGATAAAACAACGCTCACAAACAACGCTCACGATAAAACGACGCTCAGTTCTCTTTAAATCAATCTCTATGTGTCTATACATGGAGTTAGTAATTTTCTGCTTTCGAACAGATTTTCTTTTTTCAAATTTCTTACAAGCTATAGAACTATATTAGAAACATGAAATGAATGATCATTTTTATCTTCCAAACTTTATTACACTATTTACCTTTACAGCCGGCCGATGAAGCTATCACACCAAACATATTGCCTGTTGAGTTTTCGTAATGGAATCGTGTCTGTGCTATCACTGGTGTCAATCAGTGTTCAGAATCACATCTGCTCTCCACGACGAATACACGGTAAATACACGTCGGTCTATCCAGTCACATCTCCTCGACATCTTAGTGGGTTATATTCGGGACTAGTTGTCGGCAATATTCCCAAAAATCCCAGTGTCCTCTTCTAACACGTCAGAGCTGTATACCTTACCTTAGAACAACGGGTAAATCACGCGCGGCATTCAGCACGTTCTAATATACACATAGGTGTATGCTAATGGTCTATGTATCACTCTGTGGTTATTGAAGCAAGTGTTTCTAGTTTAAATGATGTCTTTGTATGATATGTTTGCTGTTTGTTTTAGATTTCTTTTCAATAACACAAATTACCTGGTTACCTGTGGATTGTTGCGCGCGTAACTACGTTAGGGATGTAGTGGTACGTAGGAGCCCCTGGAGATAGCTGCATGCTGACTTTCTTACACTGCAAAAAAATAAAGCAGTTCAAAAGGAACCGCCCCTCTGTTAAAGTACGGATGCAGAGGAGTAGAACACAAATCGTCGGCAAAAGCAACTGTTTCGACCGTTCGTTCTTGCGCCGACCTTACATGTATGATTAAGAATGATGAAGGTCAAAGGTTAAAGAAAGCAATCTCAAAGGAACGGTACAAAATGTATATTTCCACCGGTGACCTAAAATGTATATTTCCACCGGCGATCATCTGGGTGGTCGGGTGGCACAGTGGATAACGCACTCTCCTTTCACCAAGGCGACCGGGGTTCGATCCCCCGATCGGACGTGAAAAGGTATGTGGTCACCTGCCCGACCATATGGGTTTTATTTGGGCACTCCTGTTTCCTCCCACATTAAGACCCCCGCGCGCTAACACCCGGACCAACAAGAATGTTAATAAAAGTTACAATAACTTGTTTTATAATTGTTGGAAAATAACTAATAAAGTTTATATACAGGTGATCACCAATATGCACGAGGGTTGTAGTGGTTAAAGGTGAAAGGTCAAGGTAGTAAGATCACTTAGCGGTTTTGAAACAAGTTTTTTTTAAAGTAGTATGACGGTCTGGTAAATATCAATTCTGCAATGTCTTGGGTGGTCAGGTGACGCAGTGAATAGCGCTTTTCATCCTTAAAGAGGACGCCCGGGGTTAATTTTCCGATCGGACGATCGGGTCACCAGCCCGACCACGTGGGTTTTCTCCGTTAGACACCCCCAGCTAGCTCCCCCTCCTGCGCTGCGATAATTTTGCCAACAAGAGGAATTTGTCCGTTTATATCACTTGCTGTATATTTGTTGAAAAAAGAAGTAAAGAAAGCCTGTTTATAGGGTCGGCCTGTACGCCTTCTAAAGCTTTTTTAAAGGTGGTGTTTTTTATGATATGGCCTACTGTGTGCAGTGAAGGTCTAATAACACCAGAAGATTTTGCTCGTAACTTTTAAGATTGCTCCAAATAAACCTATCAACTCAAAAACGGTGTTATAAATGCATACCAAGAAGGGCCACTTCACGTGGTTTCAATTTGGAAATCATCCGTATTCAGAAAACCGTTCTCATGCTCAAACATGGATTTTGTGCTCAAGCCTAATTTGTTCTGGTTATAAATTAATAAGCAAATCTTATTTCGTCAATGATTTGGACAATTTTTAAGGAGACTTAAACCCTTAAACCCAAATACTGTTTTCAATGTTTACATTTGACTTTTTGATCGGTTGACATGATTTAAGCACACAATTCATGTTTGAGCAAGAAAACTGTTTCATGCATACAGATATCTTGGACCAATCAATTCGTAGCGTCATATTTATACTTTGATGGCAATTCCAAATTGACTTCTGATTGCGAATGGTATTTTTTTTTTTACGTGACAAGAAAAGTGGTTGTTCCAAACAGTTTGTTTAAAGTGTATCATCATTCAAAAGAATATGAAAAGATAAAATAAAATTTAATTTTCTTTGATGATTTTGATAAACATTTTATACGCATTTTCGTAAAAATCTTCATGGTATAAAACCCATTTCCTCACACATTCCAGAATGCATGGTATGATAAGAGTTAATAGGACCACTCTCAGCCACTTTTGCGTAATAACATTTAGCGCTGCACACTACCAGAAAATGCAATAATTAACAAGTTTTAATTGTAACGCACAGTTAAAGAGGTCCCCGAAACTGACCCTGTAGTCGCTAATTATGTATTTAAATGAATTTGTATTGCTGTAATATCCTTACATAGAAAGGGAAAAAAACAACAACAGAAAAGGACCGTTGGCATCACCTTGGCGCACACCTATAAATGTATCAATCAATTATAGGCCAATGTGGCTATGTTTAATGACCGACCTAAAGTGATGTGTGTTACTGTCATCTTCACATGCCCAATCATCCTCATGTGGAATTTCGAAAGTATCCGGCCAGCAGTTTTTGTGAAAAAATGCCGGAAAGGAAAAGAAGAAGTAAAGAAGAAACGCAGGAAAATATATCGGTCCTCTCTTCGTTTGAGGGACTTTTAAATGAATGAGATACCTCTGTAGCCGTGATCGCTAACGCGCAGTCATTCTACTGTGTGCAATTAAGCGTTATCTTCAGGCCTCCCACCAGCGGGGGCGGAAAAAGAGAGTGATGAGTTGTTATGATGGTACGGTGGTTTTCCCCTGTGGGTTTTCCTCCATCACGAAAACAACATGTGTTCCCTTTAAGGCGTCGTTTGTTGTTGACAATGTATATGACGTTAATTAATAAAAAAAAAGTGTATAGGGTCAGCGTCTTTTTAGAGCTTATCTCCTTGCTCGCACAACGTGCAAACTGATCACCCCGCCCTTTTCTGTCACATGACATATGACTTATTACATATTACAGCAAACTGGGAGTCGAAACGCCTACAAATGAATCGAGACTGAAAGACAGGTCATTACATGTAGTTACACAATGACGTAACGCATAGCAGGTGATATAAAGCACAGGGACATGAGAATGTGTTACAGTTCTAGGGCCTTGAAACAACTCTCGGTAAAAAAAACAACTCCACTCCAATGATGGAAACCTCTCGATGAGGAAAATTCAACCCTACTTAAATTCCTCACATCAAACACCACATTTATTGTGGATGGAAAGTTCTTGGCAATGTCACAAAGATTGGTGATTGTCTTTCACAAACCTGTTAAATTTACAATAAGTGGATTATTCTGGCTTCTTTAGACATGATCTCACTGTCCTCCAAAAATACACGCCATTTTTTTTTTTACGAGATTGACGTCAGCCTCGCGCGACGACTTCCAATCTAATATTACTCTTTACACATCAGGATAGGTCCAAACACATGTCCACTGTGAAAAAATCCTCAGCTCCCTCTGATATAAAGGCGTTTGGTACGAGAACTCTGGCGACTAGCTAAATAGTTGTTGACGTGAATAGGGTGCAGGCTGTGACGCAATCATGTATACTATGTCTTTACACTACACAAGTGTCAAGCACGGGTATGTAGTGTGACCCCCATGTGTTGGCGCACAGGTGCCCGACACACAAAATTATATAGTGTGTATGCAATATGTATACACCCATATATTTGTGTGTCCAGCACCTGTGTTCTAGAACACGGCTGTACCGCTTCTCGGTTGGTAATATTTCATTCATACTCTGCGCGCTGTGCCAAGAGAATGGAACATATATATAATAAGGAATTCTGACGTAATAAAACAAGGGACTTTAATGGTCTTGCATCGCATCACACACTTAACTAGATTGAAATCTGTTCGTGTAGTTTTGGGAGATATCTCCCAGAAATCATGTTAGCCGCGTTATCGCTTTGGCTTTTGATCCTCAATGGCTAACGATGTTGTCTATAGTTTGGTTGAAATCTGCCAATCAGTTTAGGAATAAATGTCGTGTAAAGCGAACCAGCTAATACCTGCCCACTAGCCTCCGTGGGGACAGTCTGTTCAAGATTTGTAATATGATTTGTTTGAAATCTGCCTATGAGTTTTCGACCTTAAAACAAATCAGCCAATTTGACCCCTCTTGACCCCGCCTCTTTATTTATATAACACTTGATCTGCATTGGCTGATGTGATAGCATTACAATACGGTTGAAATATGTCTAGTTGTTTGGTAGAATTTGTCGTAACTTACAACAAACTAGGCAATTTCTCCCCTTTTAACCCGACCCTCAGCCAAAAGGAGTTCACAGGGCCAGCCCCTTTACTTGTCTTAGTTTTGACATAAATGACCAAAAAGATGCTGCCTTTATAATTTGGTTGAGTTCCCCATAGTAGGTTTGGTAAGAGATGTCGTTTCATGCAAAAAGTAACAGACGACAGATGACGGACGCATTACCGACCTGTAAGTTTACCGTGGTACATTGTACAGGGTGAACTAATGATACATTTATTCTGAAAATGTCGAAGACTTAGAGTGTTGATTTCGAGACAAATACGAGAAATTTGTTATATCTACAGGGTAGGTTTGACAAGCAATGCTCGTTGTTACGATAATTTCACGTTGACAACTATTCACTGCGAAAAACATTCGGGTCTGATAACCATTTTCGAGGAATAAACAATGTACTATACAGTCAAAACAAAAGGTTCCCAGACTGTTTCTAGTAACGACTGCGGAAGGTGTTATCATGGCTTGAACTCATCGATTTCTAGTTCTACAGGTCGGGTAGAACGTCTGGAGTGCTCGAATGTTTAATATGTTTGTCGGCGTTGAGCGCTTTAAGCCATAACAGCGACTTTGAACTTACTAGAAACAGAGATTTTGTATTTGATACTTTCATTGGTGCAATAATTGATAGCATTCCGGAAACAATCTAGTACAAACATTTCCAACAAGCCGACCATTGTTGTTCACAAGCATTGCAGAGAGCGAAAGTGAGCGTAACCCCTGGAGTATTCCACTGTGAGGAGGAACAAATGTATTACAGTATAAAATACAGTTTACGTTCAAACGAGATTAACCAACAACTCGCTCACATTTACGTGTGAAAACATCGTTTAGCACATTTAAACAATTTTAACGTGTCAAATGCTTCCGTTAAAGTAGCATTTTACAAGATAAATGTTGTTTAAGGCGCTGCCACAAACGTATTATTTTATCTTTCGGCATGGACGGTCTTAGTATATCAATTTACTAAATCGGGAACTGTCAGTACTTGCTGTAAATGAATATATCTTCGGCTGATTCCGTAGGTATGGAAAATCTGTTGAGTTATGACGAGTGGCAGTTTTTCGTTTACGTCATGTGACGACAGTTGCCGATTATCAAATAGGAAAAAGCAGTTCGAATCAGTTGCAGGTCGAGCGTCCAGAATCGATGTCGTTATATCGCTAAATATTGGCTGGCGCAGTGGTAACGTACTCGCATTTTAGCAAGCCAACCGGTGTTGGATTCCCCGATCGGACGTGAAAAAGTATGGGCACCTGTTCGACGTACGTGGGTTTTCTCCGGGTACTCCTGTGTCCTCCCACATTAAGACCCGCGCTAACATTACGCTGAACAAAACTTTACTCCTAATTGTTGTAAATAATGTTGTTTTTATATATTGATATATATGTAAGCGATTTATAGCAATATACCAATACTCATATACTGACATTACGGATAATCTGGTACATGTTTTGCATGTTTTTGTAGGTGTTGATGCATCTTCGGTTCCAGTTATTTTTTATCCTTGCACATGTGTTGACGTTGTTGTATACATTTCTTTTATTATCATTCTTTACTTCTGATTATCGGCCTGTTTGCGTCTCTTGGGAGCCAATACACGTTATCACCGGCACCGGACAATATCATCTCGGTAAAGCGCCCGACTCATTCGTGTTTATCAAAAAACAAATTAGACGCTAACAACACAATATATTTTTTCCGCATTACACACATACACCAAAGAGAGTTCTTGTACAAAAACAAAATAATGAGTTCTAATTAATGCATCACAAATTGACCTAGCTTGATACGTGTTGGGATAATTTGTTTTTGCGTCTGTCTACATCATAAGGCGTGTCAACTATTTCTCCCTGTCCAAGTGCCAGAGATTGGGGAATTCACATTTAGTCGCTCTCTCAGACACGCTTGTAGTCGACGTCACATACGTTAAATTATCTGATTTCTGTTTATTTCTGAATACCTTTGGCTTCTACACTTCACATCGGCATTCGATATTTTTTCCCTTAGGGGGATGATAAACCTGTCTGTCCCTACGTTAATAAAGACAGTTCACGCGTGTTGTTATTCTGAAAACGTCACAATCACGTCTGCCTTTTTTTGCAGCGTAACCAGAGTAGAATCAACAATAATAATTTGTCACATAATTCCTGTGCCCTTGGTGATGGCACGGTACATTAGTTCATCGTTACAATTTATGTTTACGGTAGGAAAGTGTGAGAGAACAATACGTATTATCTCAACCCTTAGGACAAGATTTTTGAGGTCTAGTTCTCGGCACCTCGTTTCTAAGTCAGCGATCTTATCCTTGGCTTGATATGTCTCTGTTCATATCACACAAGTATTGAACTGCTTACAATTGGCGTTCACAGGTAATATGAATGACAACTGGACAAAGGCAAATTCAATGAAGCGCTCTAGCCTATGCCAACTGAAAGCAGTTCAATACTTACATTTACCATTTTTTTGGAATCTGTACATCTCATAGACAATTCAATTACACTATTCAGCGATTAGTTCAAATATGTATGTAACGTGTATACTTGTTCAATTAATAAACAGCCATCGCCCAGGGAGGGTCAGAGGTATCCAACCTAACACTCATGACGTCAACATTTGGTCCATGGCATTCATAGCTTAATTGAATGCCAACTCAATTTGGTAGGGGTATAAAGTGGCAATGCCATACGATGGTAAATACCAATATATATGGCCTACAGTGTTGCTAGGTATGAAATTATTGTATTGTTTAAGACTTTTAAGTCTTTTTCAAAACAAAACCAAAAGCGTCATCTTAAACTTTGAACCCGCAACCTTAATGCAAGTTCACAAGAATTATAGGGATTTGTAATTTCAATGGGAAGTGCTGATGTTTTCCTGTTTTGAAAAAAACCCATATTGTTTACCAAATGTAATGATTTTTTGAGGACACAGCTGGATTGCCCTTCCATCGGCAGTAAACATATTTTACAGGACTTGTTTACATTGTTCCGTCAACGTTGCATTTCGTAGTGACGTACGTCACCGATACATCGGTATAATCCAACAATGGACATAATTGCTCCCTCGTGTGCAGGCAATTATGAAATGCGCTGTTCACTGCTTGTGACAACAGTGCGATAGGATACCTCACCATTCTGGTCCACAGAGAAAAATGTGTTTTGGCTATTACTTGTTTTTTACAACAAGGCTATTTATCATTGTACCTAATCTAATTCCGTGTTGATACTGATAACTGATATACATACACTTGTACGAGGTAAGAACGACGGGACATAGGCCCGTTTTCATGTAACTGTTCGCATGCTCATGCATAACTTCTGTGCCCAGACCAACTTTCTTGTAAAAATGCCATTAAAATAAATTAGAGTGTTTGGCTTTAATTGAAGTCTCTCCAAGATTCTTCCAAATCATAGACAATTTACGTGTTTTTTTATTCGTTTATCAACGGCACAAGCAAATTGACCTTTGACCTTGAGTACAGAAGTTGAGTTTGAGCATGAGAACAGTTTCATGGCCGGCCATGGAGCAAATGTATGACTTTGTCCACGTATGCATCACAGGGACCTGATAATTTGTTAGTTATATTTTGACCGAAGCTAAGTGTATCTCTTTCAAGTTTTATGGTTAGCTCTATACATAGATTGAGTTGGCATTTTTACCTAATGTTGATCTAAACCCCTAAAACGTTTAGGTCTAAATATAGCTGTAACAAATTCTCAAGTCCCTGTGTTACACATGCATCACATTATTGTTATCAACAGGGAACAAGACGATGCTGGTAGTATGTAATTTTATATAATATGGTGATCATAATGATGACCTCTGGTAACACACTTAACGTGTGTCAGTATACATAAAACCTTGCAGTGGTGGACACTGGGGGATGCTTTTTTTTTGGCTTCAGGAAACAAAACGCACCGAGGACCTGTATCGATCATGATCACTTATCCATGTGTAAAAAATAAACTAAGGTGTTCAGAGTAATTTTACATGTTTTAGGGGTTTAGATCGACTTTCGGTAAAAATGACTCCCCCAATAATCCCAATCATTTTTACCGAAAGTCGAACTCTGGCGACTAGCTAAATAGTTGTTGACGTGAATAGGGTGTAGGCTGTGACGCAATCATGTATACTATATCTTTACACTACACAAGTGTCAAGCACGGGTATGTAGTTTGATCCCCTATGTGTTGGCGCACAGGTCCCCGACACACAACATTATATAGTGTGTATGAAATCTGCCTATGAGTTTTCGAACTTAAAACAAATCAGCCAATTTGACTAGGCTACATTGCTTTATGTTACCTGGGTTTGTCCCTGATCCCCTAGGCTACATTGCTTTATGTTACTTGGGTTTATCCCCGATCCCTTAGGCTACATTGCATTATGTTACCTGGTTTTATCCCCGATCCCCTAGGCTACATTGCTTTATGTTACCTGGGTTTATCACCGATCCCCTAGGCTACATTGCATTATGGTACCTGGGTTTATCCCCGATCCGCTAGGCTACATTGCATTGTTACCTGGGTTTATCCCCGATCCCCTAGGATACATTGCTTTATGTTACCTGGATTTATCCCCGATCCCTTAAGCTACATTGCTTTATGTTACCTGGGTTTGTCCCCGATCCCCTAAGCTACATTGCATTATGTTACCTGGGTTTATCCCCGATCCGCTAGGCTACATTGCATTGTTACCTGGGGTTATCCCCGATCCCCTAAGCTACATTGCATTGTTACCTGGGTTTATCCCCGATCCCCTAGGATACATTGCTTTATGTTACCTGGATTTATCCCCGATCCCTTAAGCTACATTGCATTATGTTACTTGGGTTTATCCCCGATCCCTTAGGCTACATTGCATTATGTTACCTGGTTTTATCCCCGATCCCCTAAGCTACATTGCATTGTTACCTGGGTTTATCCCCGATCCCCTAGGATACATTGCTTTATGTTACCTGGATTTATCCCCGATCCCTTAAGCTACATTGCATTATGTTACCTAGGTTTATCCCCGACCCCCTAGGCTACATTGCTTTATGTTACCTGGGTTTGTCCCCGATCCCCTAGGCTACATTGCATTATGATACCTGGGTTTATCCCCGATCCCCTAGGCTACGTTGCTTTATGTTACCTGGGTTTATCCCCGATACCCTAGGCTACATTGCTTTATGTTACCTGGTTTTATCCCCGATCCCCTAGGCTACATTGCATTGTTCCCTGGGTTTATCCCCGATCCCCTAGGCTACGTTGCTTTATGTTACCTGGGTTTATCCCCGATCCGCTAGGCTACATTGCATTATGTTACCTGGTTTTATCCCCGATCCCCTAGGCTACATTGCATTATGTTACCTGGTTTTATCCCCGATCCCCTAAGCTACATTGCTTTATGTTACCTGGGTTTATCCCCGATCCCCTAGGCTACATTGCATTGTTACCTGGGTTTATCCCCGATCCCCTAAGCTACATTGCTTTATGTTACCTGGGTTTATCCCCGATCCCCTAGGCCACATTGCATTGTTACCTGGGTTTATCACCGATCCCCTAAGCTACATTGCTTTATGTTATCTGGGTTTATCCCCGATCCCCTAAGCTACATTGCATTATGTTACCTGGGTTTATCCCCGATCCCCTAGGCTACATTGCATTATGTTACCTGGGTTTATCCCCAATCCCCTAGGCTACATTGCATTGTTACCTGGGTTTATCCCCGATCCCCTAAGCTACATTGCATTGTTACCTGGGTTTATCCCCGATCCCCTAGGCTACATTGCATTGTTACCTGGGTTTATCCCGATCCCCTAGGCTACATTGACATACTTTTGGTCAAAATGGCTTTGCATATTGCTCTAAAGTTGACTTGATTGGTATTCATAGAAGCATTCAGGTATTTCAGTAGATCGTCGAGAGGATGTACTGGATTTGAATCCCGAAAATGGACTTTTTGGTTTAAATGTTCAGACCCTTCAAGTCTCATGAAAAATGACCCTAGACTTTTAGGTTCTCCATGGGTCAGAAGAATTTGTTTGAATATTTTGACATATTTGACCCCTGTGACCTTGAAAGTAGGCCATGGTAATTTTGTTTTGGCAAATTCCCTTGGGCTTCTTCCCAGTAAGTTACAGGATAAATACCAATAACGCTTGAATTTGGAAGAAGGTATAAAGTTAGAAAAGTACACATGTACATAAATATATGGGAAAACTATAGACAAATATTTGCTATTTTCCTTTTTCAATCTGATTGCTCGACCCCAAGTTAGAATTTTCGAAGTCAGTGCTAGAGTATCATAATATTATTGGTTCAGACATTTTATAAGTGTAATTTTTCATCCTTTCAGTCACTAATAAAGACTGAAGCCACGAACAAGTCAGAAAGAGTAGCATCCCTTCTACCTATGGGCAGGGCTTGCATTCTAGTACAGAATGGTCATTTAAACAAACAAATAACCACAAAATTGCCTTGGGTTAGATGAATTCTTTTGATGAATTCTTCAGATGAATACTTTTGTCGAGTTATTTTCTTTCTAACTGGATATGACACAATCTACCATACAATTTAACCTCACCAACCAGATCAATGTCATATCCACTCCACAATTAACAATATTGTGAAGATAAAGGCATGTTGAACACAAGCAGATTATTTGATTTTTGAGATTTTCCATCATGGTGTGATAACATTTTAGACAAATTTACTGTGAGTGTGGGGCACAACTCCCGATTTCAGTAAGTAAGACTTTACCATCCCAAGAGGTATAGCATGTTCTATAAGACTTCAGGATTTTCAGTAGATCGTCCAAATGTAGTTTTCAAAATATTCCCTTTTAACAAGAGTGATGTACATTTAATAAAGGGTCATAACTCTAAACATCTGGTAGGGAGGGTCTCTTTATCGAATGTTTTAATGAGACAAGGTATGTACTCCAATTCAAAAGTTGGCACAACATGAGATTTATATTACCACAGAAACAAGAGGCCCAAGGGCCTTAGCGGTCACCTGAGTTATATCATAGGTACTGGTAGCTTTATTTTATTGTTTAGATGTGATGTGGAAATCAGCATGTAAACTAAGTGAAATACAATACTTGTCATGTCATCAATGGATAAGAATTTGAAAATATTGGTAAATGTTCCCTTTGGGGCCCCGCCCTAGCCCCTGGGGATGGGACAGGAATCCTAATTTTACAAAGTAAAACTCTCATTTACCCAAGATGATTCTGACTAAGTTTGAGCAATTTTCTGCTGAAAATGGATAAAATATATACCGAAAAGTGTTATTTCCCTATATAAACTATA
>NW_018403789.1:527129-560145 GCF_002113885.1 Mizuhopecten yessoensis | reverse complement strand
ACGACGGACGACGACGGACGAAAAGCGATTGGAATAGGTCACTTGAGCAAAGCTCAGGTGACCTAAAAACTACATTTGAACAAAGGGCCATTACTCTTTATATAGACAAGTACAAAACCCACTAGAGAATATCACCCATTCCCCCCTTCCTGGTACTGGCTACTGGCATACAGAATTTGGCAATTTTTCTTTCTGCCTCAGACAAAGCTTGCAGCGATGAAGTACAAACCTATAGTCATCTCCAGCAGTACATGTACTGATGGGGGACTGAACACAGCAACAGTTACATGTCAGTAATATTAGGTCTAGTGTTCCAGGAATTGCTGAAATGGTCTATAATGAAATAAAGCAACACATAATACCCTGTAAACTAACTGTTTCCTCAGAACACCAACAAAGAGTCATAGGACAGCTTACCTTGCTGGACTTTTATGAGAAATAATAAAGATAAAATAAACAAAATATAATCAACAACCGTGTTTTGAGAGTAAACAAATCAGCGCCTAGACCAGGACTTGAACACTGGAGTTCAGATATATATATTAATGCTCTGACCGAGTACGCTACCTGGTCAACTTAAGTATCTTAGACCAATGTGCTAGTTATATCTAACGGGAGGTTACTGTATATAGACAAAACGGTAGTGGGACAAGAATAGAAGTTAACGGGAGGTTACTGTATATAGACAAAACGGCAGTGGGACAGGGATGGAAGTTAACGGGAGGTTACTGAATATAGACAAAACCACAGTGGGACAGGGATGGAAGTTAATGGGAGGTTACTGTATATAGACAAAACCACAGTGGGACAGGGATGGAGGTGAATGGGAGGTTACTGTATATAGACAAAACCACAGTGGGACAGGGATGGAAGTTAACGGGAGGTTACTGTATATGGAAAAAACGGTAGTGGGACAGGGATGGAAGTTAACGGGAGGTTACTGTATATAGACAAAACGGTAGTGGGACAGGGATGGAAGTTAACGGGAGGTTACTGTATATAGACAAAACCACAGTGGGACAGGGATGGAAGTTAACGGTAGGTTACTGTATATAGACAAAACCAGAGGGACAGGGATGGAAGTTAACGGGAGGTTACTGTATATAGACAAAACCACAGTGGGACAGGAACCCTTCAGTCAAATATAAAATTTGAATGGGTATATTAAATGCTCTTCTGTGGTGAATATACTTCATATGAATAAAGACAATAAAATAATCACGTTTCATTATGTCATGCTTTTATTTTTTTCCCAATATCATATTGGCACTTCCTTTTCAAAAGATCTTTTTTTTTACATCAAATACACATAAAACATATTGAAGACGTGAAAAGATAAGATTTTTTCTGTTTTAAGTAAGTCTGCATGTGTATCTTTATATATATTGCACAATGCATCTCTATATATTCATGTGAAACATCAAATGAACGCATACAATACTTGGGTATCAGCATCAGGCAGAGTTAAATTTTACATTTAGTCAGGGCTGAACGGTTTCAATTATAGAAAATAACAAGAATATTAAAGACTATTGGCTTTAATTTCTAGATTATAGAATAACACTAGACATCATCAGAAAGTAAGACTATGTTGTGCATAAATAATGTCCGAATTTCTTTATGTACTTATTACAAGACAACCAATAATAAAAAACAATTTTCAAGTATGTATCTACAACCTGGGAAACTACTAACATTGAAATGGCTAATGTCCATCCTTGATAATTATTATTTCTAAAATCAGGAAACAGTCTAATGCTTGTCTGCATTCAAAGAAATAAGGATTTACTGAATATTCACTTTCCGTCGTTTGTTTATGTTTGTTTCACTTGGACAGATCTGATGATATTTGAATCATGCAAAAAGACTTGGTAGAACATGATTGGGAATCAATATTTTAGATATTTACAATTACAAAGTCCCTTGACGATGAAACGCCAGGCATGACGACACATTTATCCATGATCTGATGTGTTTGTGTTAAAGTGATGCAGAAAAGCTTTGTCCTCCAGCCCCCATATCCCCATTTTGTCAGGGTCATTTCTTCCCTGATTTCTTTATGCCTGAAGCACCTGTAAATAAATCAAGAAACAGTTTTAATGAACTACAATTTGTGAAATTAAATTACATATGAATCATATTGTTTCTTTCTGATTCGAAGAGAATTGTTCAGATATGACTTGAATTGTAAGCGACATGCTATTATACTATACATTCCCACACAAAACAAATACAGACAGTGGGAAGAACTAGCTGAGCTAAAAAACAAATAGCAATCACTCAACTATCCAAGGTAGCATTCATTTGATAAACTTTTGTAAATGTCAGGCAAGATAAGTACTTCAGGATATTCATGAATTAAGAATTAAGGGACATTCCTGTGGAAGTAGTAAAAATACAAAATAAGCAGATAAAATTAATGAATTATGAATTTATATTTTCACCGTTTCATTATGAATTATGTTCCTTCTCTGATTTGGAAATCAGATATGGGGCATAACTCATAATGAAACAGTAAAAATGAAAATAAACTGCAAAATTCTTAAAAGGCTTAAAAAGAAACTCAAGGTACTGATAATGTTTACCAAGCTGCTTATAAAGTGGTTGAGAAGATTAGCAGTGTCCATGGTGTACCAGAGAAACTTTGGTCGTCAGACAGGCCTGCCCACAATATAGGGTAACAAAAGACACAATGTATCTCGGCCATGGGTCCACAGACAGGCCTGCCCACAATATAGGGTAACAAAAGCCCAATGTATCTCACCCATGGGTCCACAGACAGACCTGCCCACAATATAGGGTAACAAAATACACAATGTATCTCGGCCATGGGTCCACAGACAGGCCTGCCCACAACATAGGGTAACAAAAGACAAAATGTATCTCACCCATGGGTCCACAGACAGGCCTGTCCACAATATAGGGTAACAAAAGACACAAGGTATCTCACCCATGGGTCCACAGACAGGCCTGCCCACAATATAGGGTAACAAAAGACACAATGTATCTCATCCATGGGTCCACAGACAGGCCTGCCCACAACATAGGGTAACAAAAGACAAAATGTATCTCACCCATGGGTCCTTTCTTTCCAGCTTTGTCTTTCGCAGCTTGTAAGGCTTTCTGTTCGTCTTTCAGTTTCTGCTTTAACGCTACGTCATCCTGAATGTAGAAGGAAACCTTTTTTGCATTTGATTTTGTTTAACAGATGACAGCTGTATTACAGTAATAAAGTACAAGTCCATTAAATTATTTCCTTGTGCATATTTGGTATAGCCGTCAATACTGATTTTGTAAAACTTATGTACCCAGTAAATACCTTACCTCGGGTAACCGATTATTTGTGTTTCAAAACATAGACACAACGTGTGTGGAGGAGATGTACATGTAACACTCCTAATGTAGGAAATTAACCCTTTCACCCCTATGTAACTTCAGTAGACACTACCATACATTCATATGGAGGGGTCCATTATGGTCTACAGTGGTGAAATGGTTAAGATGCAGGATCTGTCGGGTGGATCTGTTAAATGGATTTATTTGAGTTCCTTATTAACAAAACATGTGGAGGAATGAAGGAATCTTAATATCTAAGAATGGTTCAATAATTTTAACGAGATCTAAATGTTTCAAATTGCGATTCATCATCAGGATACTGTTTATATAAGTTATTGAATCGTTCTTAGGTGTTGAGATTCCTTCATCCCTCAAGATAAAACATAGGCTACAAAACCAAATCACTGATCAATATATATACTACAATCACACAAAGCTTCATTTTTTTTCACAAAATGACTGATTAAATTAATGTGCTCTCAGTGTTTTTGTTACACAAATGTTTATAAAGCCTGTTCCTTAATGAATTGGGAAAATAAAATATCATTTGTATTGAAATTGGACGTTTTAGCTAGGGGAACAGCCTGTATTTGGCAGTAAAACTGAATAAAAACAAGAGGCCCAAGGGCCTTAGTGGTCTTATATTATAGGTACTGGTAGCTCAATTTCATTGTTGAGATATGTGATGTGGAAATCAACACGTAAACTAAGTGAAATCAAAGGATAAGAATTTTCAAATTTCCATTTGGGGCCCCGTCCTAGCCCCTGGGGTTGGGCCAGGAATCCCAATTTTTCAATGTAATACCATCATCCACCAAGGATGATTCTCACCAAGTTTGAAAATAACTTGAAAAAGAAGAAGTCAAAAAGGTAAAAAGTTTTGCATGACGGACGGAAAGCGATCAGGATAGGTCACTTGAGCAAAGCTCATGATCAGGTGACCTAAATAAAAATCACTGGCTCTCCATACATTTTGTCCACTGAACAAAACCAATTAATGTGTTTGAGAATTTTTTGGTAGTTTTACCAGATAAACACTAGACAAATAAATTAAAACTGACTACTGACTACTACTTTTCGCCTTAATATATTATCTTGTTATGTGGTCTGCCTCCATTAAGGGCTACCATTACTGGTGAACCCTGCTACTTACATCATCAAGATCCTGCTGTTGTTTCTTTGCAGCCTTTAAAGGCTTCTTTTTTCCTCCTAGATGTCAAAAAATAAAGTATTATTATTATATAAACAGATGAATATGATAAATATGACAAAAACTGGTTAATAATATACCAAAAAGTCGTACAACTAAGTAACATGTGCTCTGATCATGATAAGACCATGGATGCAAATTAAAGCAGTCAATGAAAGTGTTCGAACACCAGCCTTCTTTCTGGCATCAAGGTATATTATTATGAATCAGAATAAATTTCAGTAAATTTAACAACATATGTGTATAACTGCTTGTATGTCTCAGTCTATCTACTTTCTTCATGAACTGATTATTTATGATATAAATGTCATTCAAACGGACTGGTAGCTGTGATATGAAATGTATTTAATCACAAGCTATATCTTCAAATTAATGCCATTTTCTACTTTTGTCTGCTTATCAAAATACAATTTGCAGTGCAGCAGCTGCAATGGAGTACATTTAAAACAATCTAAGTTGGAAGAATTTTTGATAATTAAGCTATTGCAATTCAAGTTGGTGTACATGTTCTGAAGGTGGTCTACTTCTCTTTGAATGATGAAAACACGTTATTATGTCTTTGACAAAGATTTCTTCTGAATTCAGAATGGATTTGTGGAAAATAATATTTATTGGACCCTGTTGAACACAGAAATGCAAGTAAAAACCCTATGTTTTTCTTAAAATACGATCTTTGAAATTTTGATTTTCAGCACCAAGAAAATCAGCTATGGGAATAGAAGTTAATGGTTACACAGAGTTGTTCAAAGGTATCTTGCTGTGTTAAACCTCTAACATCAGTTCATTGGGATTTGAACCCAGGGCCTCGGAATTCTAACGTTATAGACAGTAGAAGGTTGCTCTAACCATAGCCATTTGTCATTGAGCTACCAGTCTAGTTCCACTGCACATCTATTATTGTTGGGGCCAGAACAATTCCTAATTCTCAAACCAATACCACACCACGGACCTAGATAATCTAATTCCGTGACCACACTAAACAATAAGCAGAAGGCTAACATGGTAACTGTAGCCCCCCCCCCCCCCCCCGTTTTTCCTCTCTAAAAAAGCACACCCTATTTAATTTGCTGTACCAATATCATATAAAAAGAGAACATCGTCAACAATACAGCCATGACATTCATCATTTGAGTTTGGCAGAATTATATAAAGCCACTGCCTACAGACGTTCTAAGCTGGCTAGATTTAAATCATGTTACATTACTCATTGGATTTCACAACATATTCTTCTTCTTTCACATAAAGGAACTAATCTCCTAGTACGGAGCGATGACTGTTATTATTCTTAAAATTTGAACACATTTTCATAGATTAAATCACAGTTCTATTGTGAGAGCATTACCTTCTCTTCCTGACATTTTTATCTTTTTCTTGTGAAATACAGTCCAACCTGTAACAACAATCGCGGGCACGTTGGTTTTACCTGAAAATCTAGACGCATGCAATAATGAAGTTCATTTGAGGGGAAGGCATGAAGGTGCGTAAATCATATGCGTTATTTACTTCAGTATGTAACGACAAATTTGATTGGTTTATGGGGACGCACAGACTCAGTAGCAACCAAAATGGAGGACAGGAATGGAACTTCCGAAACTTTTGTTTGCAAACTTGGCACATTTGGATAATTTTTGTTATGTTTGGAGAGCAACTTAAAAGATTTATCGACACACTGTCGATATATATCATATTTGAAGCACATTTAATGAAAAGCTGGCGACGACTAATGTCTTACGCGAAGACGAACTCTGATAATCAAAGAACAGTTTCGAGGACACTTCGGCCAGGATTTGTCAAAGTGAAAGATTTCGGTGCTTTCTGAAGTTTCAAAAAGTTACTTAAGTACTTTTAAGGAACAAATGACAATATGTTGAACTTAAGATATTCAAAATGACCTTGCAAAAATTGTCAGCTATTATTGGAATATTTGAATCATTCCATGAAAATGACAGAAATACGTGCACACACCATTAATATTTTCGGGAGCATGTGCATATAAAAACTGGATAACTGTTATTGTTGTTTTCTATACGGAAATTAACAAAATAAGCAGCTAGATAAAAGCATCATGTTCAAAAATGAATACCAGGTAATTGCATATTTTTTTCTTTGTTTCTATTCGTGTTTGAGCTCTATGCTATATTTTAACTGCGTATTGCAACACATAGGGATTATTGCAAGATGTGCATTTAAATTTCTTTTTATCTTGCTTATATTTTACCGAGACGATGAAATTTGGTTTCTTTCATGTAAAAAAACCTATGATTAATTAGATATTTCTAAACATTTTCTTCAGGTTGGTAAGTATGGATTATGAAAAGTTCTTTTTTTACACAACCAATAACATTTTCTATGTGACGTTTCTATGACTAGTACGATATGTACATTGTCACCTTCATCAGACAAATGACCATTCTTTCCATAATGATTAATTAGAATGTCCCTCTGGAAGGTCCTGTGTTGGAATACTGGTGTCTAGCTCCATTGCATTTTCCCTCTCCTGTTGCATTACTTTAGTGTTGTGAAAAACCCTTTTTTAAGAGATGTTTGTTTGAGAAGTGTTGTCATTCATGATTGGGGGCAATTACAATGACTAAGAAAAAGGAGGGAGTTGCATGTGCTGAGGAATTTGACAAGATGACTATATACCTGTTGTAATATCAACATATATAGCACAGTTGGTTAAATTGTCTGTTTTGGAGTCTAGAGGTCCAAAGTTTGAATTATGATCTGGCCCCATTGCATTTTTTTTTAAGTTGAAACCTTATATTACTTGAAAGCTTTACACAGAGGTTCAAAGGTATTAAGAGTTTCCTCATAGAGTTGTTTTAATTATTTGATAGGTCTTAGGTTTACTTTTGGTATTAGTTCTTGGTATCACTGAATAATGATTAACTTGGTGGATGCTCACATCAGTGTGATGCCTGCTTACCAGACATTGCAGATTAAACAGCATACAGTTGGATATAGATACTGCTTAAATGTACACTGCAGTTAATGTACCATAGAAACATCATGTTGTCACTGACAATAACAACATAACTTTGGCATACTGTCACATGGTCCCCAAGGCCACCATACTGTATTTCTATTACTATTAGAGACCAAAAGGTCTAGATAAAGTACAGGTTCTGCCAGCCATACTGTAGTATGTACCGACTGGCCATAGAAATGTCAATGATGCATCTCCATTAGAGTTAATGGTAATGTGTATTTTTTGCATTGTTTTGGTTTGCAACAGTTATTTTGATTCAAAAGATTTACTGAAAAACCAAAAAATATATTTCTTGACTTATTCATGGAAATTTATTCTAACATGTTTCTTTCTTCAGGGTGGACCTTTTTTTGAAGTTCTTACCTTACAAGGAAAAGAATCGTCTGCTCATTGGAAGTTCAGTGGTGGCGTTAAGAAGGTATGATGATGTTCTATACTTAACCATCGTAATGGGGGTAATTCAAGGGGGATTGCATTTTGGTACAGAGGCTTAGTAACTAGTCTAGGGACACTTAGATTGTTTGGGTTTGATTCAAAGTTTAATAATGGAATTTTCGAGATACTTATCTCCCGTCCCATAAGTTCTCATTAATGTGGCTTGTTACCAGAATACATCTGTACATGTTGGCAAAATCTGCTTCAGAGGAAGCTTACATTAAACGTTACTTAAGAAGTATTAGTGAACTAGATGAACAACGGTATGAAAATGATAAAATTAACATAATATTGTAAACCATTGCATGTATGTCTCCAATGAATCCTGGAATAGCATCCTCGGAATATTGAGGCTTTGTGTGAGTGTATACAAAACGTTACTAGTGTAGAACTTGGTGATTATATTGAACATTTTGGGAATAGAGGTTTCTGAGTACAAAAATGTACTAAAAATTCACAATCAAGCAGACTTGAAAAAACCCCACTATCACTTGGCTGTAACATGACAAACAGCTGCAAAAGCATGTTTTGGTGAAAAAATTGGAGAAATTTAAATACAAAAAAACAAACCTGGTAGCCTTTTTGTTGTCTAAGCATGGCAGTACAATTATCACATGTAGTGTCCTATCACATTTGAAGGAATTAGTGAATTTTAAGCAGGCGGATAATTGTAAGAAGAAGCATTGTTAGATCATGCCATTGATAACCACTGTCCCAGAATTCAAATTGGTTTAGCTCATTTTACTGCCTCGTATTTAGATCTTATGTCAGGAATGTAAGAATTATTGAGACAGTGTGATCATGAACGTTATTTTCTCCAGGTATATGATAAGGAGGTGAAGAGCTATATCTATAGTTTGGAGGGGACACCATCGACCACAAAGGTCCACTTCCCTAAGGACCAGTCACAAGCAGGTAAAAAGGATTGACATATTCACCAGTATATTGCAGAAAATGGTCATGTTTTCCCAATTACTCACCATTAAAGTGACTTATACATAAAACAATAAGTATCAGCTGAATAAAAAAAACATTGGAAGAAATCTTTCAAAAGTTCAGATGATAGTGCAAAATATCACTATGTGATCAGATATTTTCGTGGGGCCCAAATTCTGTGGTTTCCAACAAAACACCATTTTTTGGCTACATGAATTCATGGATTACGAGTACCCACTCAAACAGAGAATGGCTTCATATCAAACTTGTAATAACTTTGTGGACCTATGAATGCATGGATGAAGATTACCCACGAAATCAGCAAATTTTAAAACCACACGAAAAATTAGTGATTTCAAATTATGAGTCAAACTCACGATTTTAAGGCAGTGACAGACTAGCAATCTTAGGGCAGTGACAGACTAGCAATCTTAGGGCAGTGACAGACTAGCAATCTTAGGGCAGTGCCAGACTAGCAATCTTATATTAGGGCAGTGGCAGACTAGCAATCTTAGGGCAGTGCCAGACTAGCAATCTTAGGGCAGTAACAGACTAGCAACCTTAGGGCAGTGACAGACTAGCAATCTTAGGGCAGTGACAGACTAGCAACCTTAGGGCACTGACAGACTAGCAATCTTAGGGCACTGACAGACTAGCAATCTTTGGGCAGTGACAGACTAGCAACCTTAGGGCAGTGACAGACTAGCAATCTTAGGGCAGTAAAAGACTACCAATCTTAGGGCAGTAAAAGACTACCAATCTATCCATTAATCTATTTTGGATTTCAGAGGGGCACTTCTAAAAGTTTGAAAATATGTATGTGATTGGTGGGTCTAAAATAATAGTTACCGATTGCCCTAGGATGGGGCTCACGAAAACTTTGCCCACTACCCATTTCTACGTAAAATCAAATATTTTTCTTATTTTATGGAAAAGTCCCAAAAGGAAATATTGATGAGGACTAGCATATTAAATTTAAGTGGTAAAAAATTGATTCCTATCTCGCATTGCCAACTTTACCAAAAATGTTTTACCTATGTCCTTTTAGAGAAAGTTTGGAATAATGAATTAAGTTAAGCTTGGACGGATGATTTCACTACAACATGCTACATGTTTTCTTCCTCACAGTTCCCCTGATCCAGCGCTACTTAGTCATACAACTTCACCTTGCAAAGGGCCAAGATCTTTCCATTGAGCTAGGGTAGGTATAGAATCAGGTATTGCTACATGTACCGTTATATTATTACATGCTTTATTTTCTGTTTAAAAGTAAATAGCTTTTATAAGTTATAAAAGTTATAAGTTTTAATGGCTTTTGTGAGTTAACTTTTGTTTTCAGTGGTTAAAGTCGAGACACTAGTCATTTGCACTTTTTGCTCGACAAAGGAAACAGACGTTTTCAAAAGCTCGCAAATAAGTTTTCAATTCCTGTTTGTGTTTAAAACAAACTAAGCATTTAATAGTGACAAAAGTTTGGAACTAAATGCTGTTTATTTTACAGAGTTGCAGACTTGGGCAATAACAAGAGGCGACTACACTTCTCTACAGCACAGAAGGAGACCCAGGTTACCCCTCTCCATGCCAAGATTCCCCTCACCATTGTACGGAGAAGTATTGTAAGTCAGAGGTTTTAGGTTTGATATTAGCCAATATGAAATCTATTTAATTCTGGACTTGCATACATATATCTTGCTTGATGCCAAGATTCTTATTCTGTGGTACTATCTGCATGCTTTCCCAGAGGTTTTGAATCTGTGTGTTGACCCTTGACATTTAGCATTTTCAGAGATCTGTTTACCTTTGACATTTAGGCGTTTCAAAGATTAAGTTATCTTTTCCTAGATATGCGAAGGGTCAATTCTCATGTTCGGTATTCTTGTCTTTTCTGGAGAAGTCTCCAGCCAAATAATGGAAGAATGAGAGGATGAATTGAACACAGGATGAAAAATGATTTAACAGAATTAACTCGGCATGGAATATGGTTGTAGTATACTTATTACAGGAAAAATACAGCATTTCAATTTGACTTGAAAAAGTGATTTTTTTGTTATCAAGGAAAAACAGGCTTCAGAATTTTTTTATAAATATTTCTCATATCTGACAAGAAGAACCTCTTATACAACAATTGTTAGCATTAGCTTGTTTCCTACAACATAAAACTTGAAAAAACGTTACTGTACAAGGTGTTTGTATCTTGTTTCAGTGGCTGAACATGTGTATAGACATGGTGTCGTTGGTGGGCGAGACTTGGCGGGGACAGACATACAAGGCAACACAAAGCATCAGTGTCTCGGCCAACTGTAAACTTCGTCGCATCTTCACCATGAAGACCCAGCCACCCGACACAGCAGAGGATGAGGGTAGGTTTTCATTCCATTAAAGCAGAAACTATGTTTTAAATAAATAGAAATTGTAAGTGGTATTCAACCCTGCAACATGCATATTGTACTATTTCCAGATTTTAGCAGCAATCTTTTTTATCAGGTTTAGTTATTAAGCTTAGTTAGGATTGCGCTATTTCTGTATATTTTTTTATATCTCCTATATGATGGGTGCACCAATTAATGAATATGCTAATCTAGTAAGAATTGATAAAACACTAATTTGATTGCTCTAAAACGAAGATGATGTTGGGAGAGTGGGCTTATTACCAGACGTGGGCTTGTCACCGGTAAAATATGGTACTTAATTTAAGACGTGTCTTCAATCTGAATTTTATTTATTTAACTGTTACTGTCTTGTTTTACCATAGAGATGTATGGCTGCCCACCAAGTAATTCTGGAGAACTTGACCAGATCCCCAAGTCTTGTCAACTGGCCAACGATGTCCAGCAAATAACACAGGTACAGTACAATTGTCATCATATCATTTCTCTCTTAATGTCAAGTCCTGTGTTGTGATTATTAGAATCTTCCCCTACCTTGAGGTTGTGACAGAGAAATCTCCAACCAGAGGGATGGTATTCTTTATTGTCTTACCCGAGGCTTTCCCTTAAGGTAGAGGATGAGTGTTTTTCTCCCTTCCTGTTTCACTCAAAAATCCGCCAACAAGCGGTGATTGCATGAAATATAAGCGTTGATTGGATGTTTTTCGAGCAAATCCAAAGTCGTCTTCTATGGTCTGCTTCTGTTGACGTGACGTCAATGCATTGATGACGTGACGTCATACTATTATTATGACTTAGATAACGCAATTCTGCACGTGGCTATCTCTCACTAGCGGGGTGACAAGCTGATCTTTTTCAGCTTAAGAGGGAGACACACCTGTGAAGGGTGAAAACAATTATCTTTCAGTCTTGGTGTTATTGTTTATATTTTGAAAAAGTAAAATACAACAGGCTAAATGACTCAATCGAATGTTTTAACCGGCAGGGACCCTGTCAAACATACATGGATATCCACATGCTTCACTTGCCGTTAGTTTCATGCAAACATAATACAGAAGCTAGACTAGCACTACGAAATGAATCGGAAAACCAGCACAATGCTGTCCAGCCAGATACTATTGGCTACTTTCAACTGGTTGAAGGAACGTTCCAATAATACATGTAACATTGTATAATAGTTTACAGTGATATCAAGGTGTATTTCCACATGTGTATTACTATACAGTAAAATTATTAAGGAAGACTTTGCTTTCAAAAGAATTTTCTCAAATAACAATCAGCCAGATTAAAAAGGATCTGATTGTTCAGTGACTTGGAAATCAGATTATGTATATATGTATACCATTAGGTCAGTATCCAGGAAGGCAGTTTACTGTTCCTTTCGACCATCAGAGATTTGATTAACAAAGTCACACTGCATTTACCATTGTGTTATGAAAACTTAATGTTATGCCTTCAATTTGCAACACATTTTCAACTAATTTCAGCAGACCATGGAATCAGATTGCCAGGTTGTGGCATTGAACATGTGTTGCTATGTTAAATTGGTTTTGTATTATTAAGTGGGTAAGTAGTACAGTTAGCTTTTTGTCCTATTAAACAAAAAGGAAAATGTGCTCTCCATGTTATCTCGGTGCTGAAATGCATTACATTGATATTATTACTATTTGATTTCTTATACAGTCTTATATTATTATATACTGTAGACCTGTACAATTCAACATATAAGTACGAGTTCAACATATGAATACGAATACATGTATTCAAAATTCTGGCAAATTGATATCTTTATTGATTAAATGTGTTGCTAATTTCAGCTGCTTACATTGACGAAGATCCGACATGGTGAGAGATTAAGGGGCGGAAGTGGAGATGTGAATCATGCATCAGCCACACTGGAACTAGGTATGGCGAGGCCTTAAACATCAGATATGGTGGGGGGGGGGGGCATATAGTGTTGCCAATGTCTGCCCGTCCCGTCGCGTCCCATCCATGAGCGAGGGCATTTATGTATTACAGACATTTTCTAGTTTTTCTAAATATTTGATTGATCAAGGAATTTTAGAGTTCAGAAATGGAATCTTTCTGTGGAAGATTTTTTTTTAAATTTAATTTGTTTATTTACATATCATCGTTGTTGATAACTAGTGCACAATTTAAGTACGAGTTTGTGTGATACAGCAAGTTTCTGGTTCCCAGAGACCAGCTCTATCACCTGATACAGTTCACAGTCAAAGTATTGGCTTGAGGGGTATAGCAAGTTTCTAGATCCCTGAGACCAGATCTATCAGCCAACATAGTACACAGTCAAAGTACGAGCTTGAGGGATATAGCAAGTTTCTGGTTCCCAAAGAACAGGTCTATCACCCGACATAGTACACAGTTAAAGTATTGGATTGAGGGATATAGAAAATTTCTGGTTTCCCGAGACCAGGTCTATTGCTCAAGGCAAAATCAAAGGAAATTAGCCCGGTTGATGTAGATATGTATGTGATCCTCTCTAGTTACACCTAAGATAGCTTGTGACGTAACTAAGATAGCTTGTGACGTAACTAAGATAGCTTGTGACGTAACTAAGATAGCTTGTGACATAACTAAGATAGCTTGTGACATAACTAAGATAGCTTGTGACTGTGTCAGTAAAACAATGACAATTATCATAACGTTCATTTAGATTTGAACTCCAGTGGACGCAGGACATCCCTCAATGATTCGTTCCACATAGCATTTGGTTCCAAGGTACCGGGTAAAACGACTAGTCAGAACACGAGCAGGAAGTCAGCGCAGGTAAGGTCCAACAGGTGTCACAAAATAAATAAATAATAAATAATCCTCTTAAATCGGACATGAATAAAAAAAATGTTGTTGTTTACCCTAGATTCATTGATTCACTATTATATATATCCATTTTTAATTCTGAAAGATTATGATAATATTACCAAACATATCTAAAAACCATAAATGCACATTTGGTTACTGTAACAGCAAAATCTTTCTTGTGTGACATCAGCATGACTGTTCAAAATATGTCCAACAGGCAGTTAGCTTCAATGGTTTCAGGTTTATAGATACATGTAACAAGAGTTCTCCACTATCAGTTTGAGTTGTTTTATTCAATAGTTGACAGTATATGAATGATTTTGTCGTTGATGAATTTTACAGGGCAACATGACCAACAGAAGTGTGAGAAGTACGTACTCCCGTATGGATTCTCAAACAGAAGGTGAGTCGAAAGCCTAGCTATGTAAGTAATCTTTTTTTTATGGCCGACTTCATTTTATAGATATTTTTTATAATTGTTCACATTTTAATTGATAAGGCTGTATTTACCCTTTAACAAGTATGACTTTGAGCTCACTTTTAAAGCTCAACATTCCTATCCAGCATGATGTGAATTTGGAGAATCTTAACAATTTGTTTTATTGAAAATTGAAATATTATTGAATGATTGAAATTGAATAGTAAGATTAAGAAATCAGAAGCATTCATCTTAAATTTTCTTAAAGTGTATTGTACAGATTTTCAGAATCAACAACAAGGTTGAAATGCTTAGTGAAATTTATACACTGGCACAATAACCCACTGGTTATGCCGTGGCGCTTCGTCCGTCTGCCGTCCGGCGTCAATATTTTACTTTAAACAACTTCTTCTTAATAACCGAAAGGCCTAGGGTGTCAATATTTGGCCAGAAGCAAACTGGGATGAAGGGCTACAAAGTTTGTTAAAATTAATGACCTTCACCCATTTTCAAGGTCACAGGAGTCAAATATGTTAAAAACTTTAAATATCCTCTCGATAACCAAACTTCTCAGGGAGATGATATTTGGCCAGTAGCATGCTTGGGTGAAGGGCTATCAAGTTTGTTCAAATGAATGACCTTCACCCATTTTCAAGGGCACAGGAGGCAAATATGTTAAAAACTTTAACTATCCTCTCGATAACCAAACTTCTCAGGGAGATGATATTTGGCCAGTAGCATGCTTGGTTGAAGGGCTACCAAGTTTGTTCAAATGAATGACCTTCACCCATATTCAAGGTCACAGGGGTCAAATATGTTAAAACTTTAAACAACTTCGTCTGAATAACCAAAATGCCCAGGGGGATGATATTTAGTCAGTAGCATACTAGGATCAAAGGCTACCAAGTTTGTTTAAATGTATGACCTTCACTCATATTCAAGGTCAAAAGGAGCAAATATGTTCAAAATACTTAAACAACTTGTTCTGAATAACCAAAAGGCTCAGGATGTTGATATTTAGTCAGAAGCATGCTGGGATCAAGGACTACTATGTTTGTTAAAGTGAATGACTTTGACTTATATTCAAGGTCACAGGGGTCAAATTTGTTTTAAAATCTTTAAACGACCTCTTCTGAATAACCATCGGTCCCAGGATGTTGATACTTTGCAAGTTGCATCCTGAGATGAAAGGCTATAAGATTTGTTCAACATAATGACTTTGTTCGACTTTCAAAGCTACAGGGGTGAAATGTTTTAAAATCTTTTAAAATGTACTTTTGAATGACTTTAATCATAAATACTGATATTTTGCCTGTAGCTTTATTTTAGATCACTTTTAAGGTTGCAAGTGTGAGATTTATACCAGGTGAGCGATGCAGGCCCATTGGGCCTCTTGTGTTATACAAGGATACAGATGATTTCAGTTGTTGATTACCTTATATTTGACAGACATGTCTGAGGAGCATTTTGAGTTGTCGTCTAGTATAGCAAGTAAGGACGGATTTCTGAGTGGGAGTGATCACAGCCGGGAAGATTCTGTCCATCAGCCCTCCCACCAGAGACAAGGCTCGGACTCTCTCTCGCAGGTCGATCTGGAAATGATGTCCCGAATTGGTGAGCTGAAAAATAATGTGTCGGTATATGATAAAAAAACCTTCTTAGGGAAGTTCTAGGCATAGGGCTGTTCCAGAAAAAAAGACATCCCCCCCTGGGCCGGCACTTTTTCCAGACCCCTACCACCCATAACTTCAATAACCAGCTGACCCCTACCACCCGTAATTACGAATTTTGTTCCATACCAACGACCCACAATTGATTTTTAGTTTAAAAAAAAGGAAAAAAAAAAGTAGTACCCACATACCATGTTATTTAAATAGTTAATTTATACCCATATACTATTAAATTAAATAATTACCGTTGTTTTACTATCATTTGATATAAATAAACTAAAATTTAGTTTAATATATATATATGTGTGTTGTATTCTTTTTGTGCTTTTGCTATATATTATATACATAGAGAATGCGATAAACGAGGCAGAAAATTGGCCTAAACCATGCCTCGCCATCCATCTTCCCACATCTTCCGGGCTCTAACCACGCGAATGGGCAGCCATTTTTGTGAAGAGTGATAACAGCGCCCTCTATCAAGATTGATTTTTTTTATCATAGGAGTTGCGTCCCTTGACCCACATACCGGAAGCAACTTGCAAGCGATACAGTAATGTCACGCTGCCAAAGTTTCAGCACGTATTTCAAAAACGCAAATCTACATCTGAGCTTCAACCAGATATTTTCATATCACACCACCATGTAAATCAATTAATCAGGTTTTATTTATTTTTTAAATATTTTTTTTTATTTCTCCAACGTACAACGACCCACAGAAACGAAAATACAACAACAACAACAACCAATAACTACGATTTTATTCAATGTTCAACCCCCCACGTTAACAAAAAAAGTTTGCCGTCCCAGGGGGGGATGTCTTTTTTTCTGGAACAGCCCATAGATAATGTGTAAGAAATCACTAGTAATAGTTTGTAATACTTCCTTCGTATATCTTTTATAGTAACTGTAATATTTGGTTTTGAAATAGTAAACAGGTGTAAAGAGAGGAGGAAAAGCAATATTTTCCTGTCAAGTGGATGATATTTTATACATTTGTTTTCAGACAAACCCAAGCAGGATTTTTCTATGGTACAGCCCCACCCTCCTCGTGAGCCATCAAATGACCGACTACGACGAAAAATACGTGTGAAGAATGGAGGTAGCGGGGTCGGTAAGGACCGTGTTTCCAGTGCTGGATCTGTGACAGGTATGTTAACTAGTAAAATGACAGTTACACATTGATAGGGTTTCTTATACAGTTAATCAAAAACAGGGCTTAAGGTTTTGGAATAGGGAATTCAATATTTCAACTGTAATGGGAAAAAACAAAATTGAGTTTCAATAATTTTCGTATATAGCACAAATACTTTTTTTGAATTTTGGAGACTTCTTATATGGTTCTTAAATATCTTTGTTTTATCATAAGCTAGGTAGAGCTAAGAGCTTTAACAAAAGCTAGGTAGAGGCTAAGAGCTTTAACATAAGCCAGGTAGAGGCTAAGATCTTTAACATAAGCCAGGTAGAGGCTAAGAGCTTTAACATAAGCTAGGTAGAGGCTAAGAGCTTTAACATAAGCTAGGTAGAGGCTAAGAGCTTTAACATAAGCTAGGTAGAGGCTAAGAGCTTTAACATAAGCTAGGTAGAGGCTAAGAGCTTTAACATAAGCTAGGTAGAGGCTAAGAGCTTTAACATAAGCTAGGTAGAGGCTAAGAGCTTTAACATAAGCTAGGTAGAGGCTAAGAGCTTTAACATAAGCTAGGTAGAGGCTAAGAGCTTTAACATAAGCTAGGTAGAGGCTAAGAGCTTTAACATAAGCTAGGTAGAGGCTAAGAGCTTTAACATAAGCTAGGTAGAGGCTAAGAGCTTTAACATAAGCTAGGTAGAGGCTAAGAGCTTTAACATAAGCTAGGTAGAGGCTAAGAGCTTTAACATAAGCTAGGTAGAGGCTAAGAGCAATTACATGATTGGTAAAGGAGGCAGTTTACAAATCAAGTAATTTGATCTGATGGAATAAAACAGTATGATTTCGATTAATCATCAAAATGCTTATTCTTATCAGCTCTGCTTTGTGTTATGTTTAAGATGAGAACATGAGTGTTGGTCCAAGTGTGCAATCACATCTATCTGAGTCTGGATACAGTAGTCAAAAAAGTAGTACCACCCCTCATCGCCAACGCTTGATATCAGATGGCGACCTCAATTTGTCTGACGGCAGTGAAAATACAACAGATTCAGCAAGCCGTAACAGATCTGCCGAGATGGCGCGTGGTGTGAAGCCACAGGTGGTACCGAGGGTCTCTGACCGTTCAAAGGGGAAATCGTCGGGAGGTTGCTTCAAAGGGGTGGGAGCCTCGGGTCAAGATTCATATGAAAGACTGAGTCCCAAGACTTCAAAGGGTATACAAAGTGTCATTGTTAACACATAATATTTTTATTTTTTAAACTGTACTGTGTACAATTATTATCATGCATGCTTGTCATAGGGAGGTTCAAATTTTTGGTAAGAAGTAAAATAATTTAAGTTGAAATAAACCAACTATTGAAACTGTAACAGTACCATTGTCACTACTGTGAAGTATTCATATTTAAGCCCTTTTCAAAAGAAGTGACCTGTACAAATCACATTTTGCCTTGCATTTTACAGAATTATTGTGGTTCGAAATTGGATTTTTTGAAAAAAGGAATAAAAAAAGAACACAAAGGCAGCAGGGTCTAACTTGGGACCTTGACACACAGGCTTTATCAATGTTGCTACGTAGGGCATTACAACTGCAATGCTTCAAAAATAGTTCCATTTTATGGGCTCCTTACAAATGTACTCCCTGCTGTCACTGTGGTCATATACCTAGGCACTGAATACATTTATAACTGAACTGTTGGCTGTTAGGTACATCAAAGGATTTCACTCTTTAGTTCTACACTGTTATAAAATCCTGTTGTCCGTTTGAAAAAAAACTTTATTTTTTGTTAGTAACTCAAAGAAATAATTTGTGTATTGAAAAAAGACCATGGAATTCTTACATAAGTATTCTTAAGGAAGCTTCAGCACTTGTTTAAACATCTTATTTTAATCACCCCAGAACATATCTGCTCATTTAAATATTTATAACACATGTTTGCTCCTTTACAGAGTACAACTGTGAGGACTATCTGGAAGACAAACCGGAGCTGTTGGACGATTCCATGAGCAATGTGATAGAACTGCTGAAACAGAAGGCAGGTCTAGGGGGTAGGATGGGACAGGACTGGGATGATCTGACGGACGAGGAGGATAGCTCGGCTGAGGATCTGGGACGGGAGGAGTATGAGGAGAGTGATGAGTATGTATGATTGACATGCTGGAGAATGTATTGTGTAGTTTGTGAGATAAAAACAAAATCAATCTTTATAATGTAAGTGATCTTTTTCTTCTTTATTTTTATTTATTATTTAGATTGCCAACTAAACAAAGTAGAAGTGTACCTTTTACATGAATTTTCATGATGTATGATATTATTTTGCTGTTTGTCCTTTTCTTTGCAAAGTATAAATATCAAAAAGTAATACTAGTACATTAAAACTTCGTTATACTGCCACTCTTTATGTTGGCATTATAAAGGGGTTTGACAATAAACTGAAAAATGTATAAAAAGAATTCTTAAGAAAACAAGAAAGGAACATTGAATTACATTGCATGTTGGCATTAAGTGAAGTGGTAAATAAACAAGGGACATTATATAGAGGTTTTACGGTATCCTATTTTTTAAACACTTATATTATTTTTGTATAAAAGTTTCTTTATAAGCTATATCTTTGATGTGTAGTTATCTTTTCTCTTTGGATTGTATAAAATGAACATTAGATTATTTTGCCTCTTCTTTGCAAGTTACAGAAACTTGAAAAGATGTCTTTGACCGCTGTAAGAGTTCAAATGGATATATTTAGGTTAACTTCCAAGTGAAACCCAAATTTGTATCAGAATGTGTATATCTGGATCATCGTGTACCTTGTAAAGATATCATCTCTCTTTGTTATTAAGGTTTCTTATGATAATTGTTACTAATTGAAATTAAAGATAACAATGTTTGTCTTAGTAATCTTAATTCTTATTAACATGTTCCTGCGTTGTAATTGAATTTATGTAATTTTTATAGGGAAGATAATGGCAACAGAGACAACATTTTCCTGTTTGCGTCACGGCCAAAGTCGGCACCCCGGCGCCATTTATCACCTAGCCAGGCAGACAGTGGTCTGGATCTTGACTCCTCGTCACAGGTAAAATTTGGTAACAATTAAAAATAATTGTATCAAAGCTGATTGGTGAATAAACCTTTCAAAATGAGTTCAGAATAGATTGATACAATTAAACCAACCTGGGGTAGCTAACTTTCTGTTGAGATTTATCTGTCTTTCATCACATGCTATTGATTAAACCTCAGACAAGAATATTGAAAACATTTTTCCTTGGCCTAATGCTATTTTCCTAGTATGCTATCTTATTGACTCTAAACAATAAGGTCTTGTATCATAATGAAAAAACACATTATTTTCACCCTTTAAATGCAATGACTTTATATAATATGTTGTGTATCAATATTCACTGTTGGATAAATTCACTGAAGTTGTGGTGGGTTCAAATGTCAAAAGTTTAAATTAGCAGGGTAGTATTTGCCAACAGAGTATGCTGGTCTGGTGATATGAAATTTTATGAAGGAAGTTCTGAAACTTTATGAAGGTAAATTAAAGTTTGCATATTATTAACTAGTTTTCTTGTTGATATGAATGTTCAGTAAAATTTTGTTGATTTTACAGTCAAGAACATTGTCACTGCCAAGGAATTCAAAGAAAGTTTCAAAGGACATGGCCAGAGGGGCTCGTCCCGAGGAGGATTTTTATAATAACAATTCCAGTAGTGAGGATGATGACATACACGTGCGGAAAAAGTTAACGGGATCTCGCCCTAACAGTGGTTCAAACAGTCGGCCACATAGCGGCACAAATAGCCGGCCACATAGTGGCACAAACAGTCGGCCACAAAGTGGCACAAACAGTCGACCTCATAGTGGCACAAACAGTCAGCCACAAAGTGGCACGCATAGTGGCACCAGTAGCCGAAATCCCAGTGGTACAATCAGAAGTGGTATGAACAATATGGCTGTCAGTCCTAAATCTGGTTTGGAGAAAAAGATTGCGCGGACAGTTTTAAGTCCAGTACAGCCACAGATTGCCAATGAAAGTCCTGAACTCCGATTCAGCTCCAACACATCAGTATTACAAGTTCCTGGATTGAATAACGGACATTTATCCAACAATTCCATGTCCAGAATGAGTCGGAAATCTTTACGTGAGATTCCAATGAATGATGCCAGGTTAAAATCTTCTGAGGTAAGAAACAGAAGAATTGGTCCCACCAATTTTCATCATATCTGTGAAAACTAAACTATTTTCTTCACAAAACTTAAAAACTTATAAAATTACCTCCCCTTCCTATGCTATGTATTCTGTATTTTGATACTCATTTTATACTTTTCCATTTTATACAAATTTTAAATTTCTGATTTAACAATTTTGATGACTGTGTACATAATGTATATATATCATAAATCAAATTATTTATGCAAATTTTGCGAATTCGTCGAAAAGTTAATAATTTATATGCATTTTAGTTTTTGGCTTTTTTTCATCTCCATGATAATGTTATCCTGTAAGTATGTACATGGTCATTTTATTGGTATGTGATAAAATATGCATACCTTTATTTGTGATTTCATTATTTTGCTAAAATAGCGAAAATAAGATACTCACAAAAAATACCAAATGTACATGTGTATCTATTTCAAGAGTTACTTAGAGATAGAGATGTTTGATAAATATATCTGTAACCTAATGTTTTCAAAATAAGAAACTCGGTGATATATATTTTCTTTATATTTCTTCAATATTGATTTTCATTTATTTCATAGAAGCCATATGACTTTTCAAAGTACCAAATGGCAGACATCACAGAATCGTTTGAAGCCAAAATGTTATCCAGTATGAAACGCCATAATGACGAGGAGCTGGAGGATGTGGTCGAGTCGCCAAGGAAACAAACCGCCCCCAGCATGCCCCTGAATAAGAGTCCCCACTCGACACTGACACAGGAGCAAAACCCTCGTAACCTGTATGATTTCTCGCCTACCTTGACCAGTGATGATGACACAAGTCTCAGTACTTGGCAGGCTCCCGTAAGTGAATAACCATCTGGTTTCTCTGTCACTTTTGATCGTACTGTATCACGAGTAATTCCTGTAACTCCAGTGGTGTTTATAGTCCCCTTCACCACTTTATCTGACAATAAGCCCACCTATATATATTGCAGTTCAGTAGAAATGACAATAAATGCTATTTCACTTACCTATAACAGTAAGCCAGCCCCTGTACATTTAGTCCGTGATTAGGTGTTGGACTATTGGGCTTATAACAGGGTGGACATGGTATTAGAAAGCCATCTTAAAAAAATGATAATCATTAATTTTGCATTTATGGCTTTTATAGAATATTTTTGATAAAGATCAGATTTCCTTCTGTAATATATTGGAGATGTTCAACTGATGGAACATCACATATCATTTGCATATTGATATGATGTAGTCAGAGGAAAAAACAACAATAAAAATTCAATACACAGATACCTAATTACAAATGATTTTAATCTTAGTAACTAATCAATAACATATTTTTAGGCATAAAGATCCAGTTATTAATTGAATAGACTCTGGTTTGTTTAGTCAGTGCCACGGCCAACTACTCTGCAGATGAAAACATATATCATGTGGTCCTATGACATTATATATCATGTGGTCCTATGACATTATATATATATATCATGTGGTCCTATGACATTATATATATATATCATGTTGTCCTGTCACGTTATATATCATGTTGTCCTGTGTCATTATATATCATGTTGTCCTCTGACATTATATATCATGTTATCCTATGACATTATATATATCATATGTTCCAATGACATTATATATATCATATGTTCCAATGACATTATATATATCATGTTGTTCTGTGACATTATATATCATGTTCTCCTGTGACATTATATATCATGTTGTTCTGTGACATTATATATCATGTTCTCCTGTGACGTTATATATCATGTTGTCCTATGGCATTATATATCATGTTGTCTATGACATTTTATATCATGTTGTTCTATGACATTATATATATCATATGTTCCAATGACATTATATATATCATTTGGTCCTATGACATTCATAATCCCATGGTTGCCATAGGATTATGAATGTCATAGGACCACATGATTTATATATATAATGTCATAGAACCACATGATAGATATAATGTCATAGGAACACATGATATATATAATGTGGTCCTATGACATTATATATATCATGTGGTCCTATGACATTCATAATCCCATGGTTGCCTAATGAATTCAGTAGTGTTATTTATTGTCATTGTCATTCAGAAATGTACCACATGTTTGAAGAAGGAGGAAGCATTGAAAGTCGTTATGGGGAAAAAATATGGAAAAGTGTTACCGGTATATGATGCAGAGCTGACTTTTCTGTAAATGAATTATATGTTAAAAATGTGTTATCTTTCTAATATCTTACAGCCTAACGCCCCTCACAACTACCAAGATGAGATGAAATCCCGACTCAGCACAGACACGCTCACCTCCTCAAACCCCAGGTAGGCCTTCACCATCGTCTCTATCTGTACCCAGGTAGGCCTTCCCCATCGTCTCTATCTGTACCCCGGTAGGCCTTCACCATCGTCTCTATCGGTACCCCGGTAGGCCTTCACCATCGTCTCTATCGGTACCCCGGTAGGCCTTCACCATCGTCTCTATCGGTACCCCGGTAGGCCTTCACCATCGTCTCTATCTGGACCCAGGTAGGCCTTCACCATCGTCTCTATCTGTCCCCCGGTAGGCCTTCACCATCGTCTCTATCGGTACCCCGGTAGGCCTTCACCATCGTCTCTATCTGGACCCAGGTAGGCCTTCACCATCGTCTCTATCGGTACCCCGGTAGGCCTTCACCATCGTCTCTATCTGTACCCAGGTAGGCCTTCACCATCGTCTCTATCTGTACCGAGTTAGTTCCCTTATTATATTGAAACTAAGAAAGTTATTTAGGGCACTTTAGAGATTTTTTGTCAACACCAGACAAATTTTGAATGTAGAATATATTACCTTTATTCAGATGGTACATGATGTACAATGATGCACTGATTATGTCTGACAATATATTTTAATTGACCACATAAATGTTTGCATACTCCCGATATTATTGTTTTTACATATCTGCTATAAATGTTGACTTACACCAGATATTGCTGTTTTTACATATCTGCTATAAATGTTGACTTACACCAGATATTACTGTTTCTACATATCTGCTATAAATGTTGACTTACACCAGATATTATTGTATTTACATATCTGCTATAAATGTTGACTTACACCAGATATTACTGTTTCTACATATCTGCTATAAATGTTGACTTACACCAGATATTACTGTTTCTACATATCTGCTATAAATGTTGACTTACACCAGATATTACTGTTTCTACATATCTGCTATAAATGTTGACTTACACCAGATATTACTGTTTCTACATATCTGCTATAAATGTTGACTTACACCAGATATTACTGTATTTACATATCTGCTATAAATGTTGACTTACACCAGATATTACTGTTTCTACATATCTGCTATAAATGTTGACGTACCCCAGATATTATGTTCAGACATCATTACATTATGGACAAGTCCACACAACGATGATCATAGTAAACACGACCATTTTATTGTTACCATCAGGGACTGGGGAATGTTTAGTCCTCCCTTGCCAGTCTTCCAAAGCCAGCTGAAGAACTCCACGGAGGACCTATCAGTGGGTAGCAATAATAACTCTCCGCGGAAGGAAGCTTCAGGTGGGTACAGTCACTGTAGTGTTGGTGTGCAGTATCACTGTTATTATGTCACCATGAACTTCATCTCTGGGCCAAAGGTCAATCAACTGCCAAATTGTCTTGTCTGGGTGTGTAATGATAAAATATATAAGATATCTTGATGGAACTGGAAGTGTGTCTGCATTAGACACAGAAGGTGTCAAAAAGCAGAAATCATTCACTCTTGCTTCATTCATGTTTTTGTTCACAATACAAATCACTAGGTTATTATTTGATAAATGTTCATGATTATGTTATCTTGAGTTACTTTTATTGAGAAAAGTAATGAACTTGGAGATATTCCAGAAGTACAATGCAACAGGTTTAAATTCTGTGTTTTGTCTCCTCCAGATTTGAGTCCGCGGAAGGCAGGACTGTCAGCCATGGGACGACAGGACACGACAGACGATGAGTCTATAGACGAGTTGGACTTACTCTACGATCCCTGTCTCAGCTGTTATTACGACCCAAGGAGCTGCAAATATTACGAACTTGTATAGCATTTTTTTCTGACCTTGTCCTCAATCTCTCCCGCTGATGTGTCCGTAAAGGGTATAGATCTGTTTTAATTTTCCCAGCATCTATTTTAGCAATTTGTAATATTACACTTTACAGTTTATGAGTGATTCGTTCATCAGCATTGCAATAGAATTTCTTTGAATTTAAAAAAAATATAGCGGTGTTCATTCATTGTTAAGCATTTCAGGTACATATTTCATAAAATAAAACCATACTTGCCATAGACATTGTTCAAAGCTTCAACTGGTAATGGTACATGCATTGTGTAACCTGCTGATCTATAGAAAAAACATTGAAGAGATGTATTGCAGTATTTATAACATTTTAGTCACCTGATATTAAGTTTTGAAGTCCAAATGACTTCAGCTAAAATAACTGGATGTATGAATCTAAGAACAAAATCTTCAAAAAGGAAGAATTGGAATCAACTTTTAAGTTTAACTTTCAATGTTTTTCTGCTTAGGGAACATCAGACCTATTCTTTCCCACTGCATGTCTTAAATAAAAGGCAACTTATTTGGTCATCTCACATTTTCTTATTGCCTATAAAATGTTGACACTCCGTCCTCAATGTAAATATTTGTACAGATCATGGTACCCCCAGAACATCCAGCCATGTCAGTTTTACAAAGGCTTTGCTATGTAACCTACACTGTACGGTGCAGTATTCTTGGCCAGTTCTGATATCAATTTGATGTATTCACAGAAAGATATTGTCATTATTATATATTTGCAAATCATTTTTATAAGCAACACAGCCACAAATTCATGATGTCACATGACATTTCATTAATAGCTGATGAGTTGAAAGATTTATTTTAATTTTGATGAAGAGCAATATGAATGCGTACACCAGGTGTGTAAATCTATGAATGTATGACATTTTGATTTAACTTCCTTGATATTTTTGTGATGAGCATTATCTTACACATCAGAATTATGGTTCCTTTTCAAATTATTAATTCAAGGATAGTTACAGGTGTTTTAATGTGAAACACTTCTGAAAGGAGGTTCATTTTACTAATAAGGTAGCATATACCCTTAAGCTATGTTTGAATTACCATATTTTACCTGTGATAAACCCATGTATCCTAGTGCTAAAAAAGACGGTAAAATGAACTGCTTGTTCACGGAGTTTTACCTAAAATGTGCACTCGTACGTGTGAAATATTAAAAATAATAGATGGTCTTATTACTGAGCAAGGGTTTATAAAGTGAAGGTAGGATTTTCACTGATAACATATTACTCAGCGTGAATTTATTACTTAGTGTGGTCTTATTATTGAGGATGGTTAATTACCAGCTAAACGTTGTTTATCACTAGTAAAATATGGGTATTTTTACTTAACACATACTTAATGATATAATGTATGTGTCAGCGATTTAAGCTCAAGTCAGTATCATCTCTGGTTGTGTGAATTGTCACCTTTTTGGGAAAACGTTGTCATGCTTCAAGAGAAATATTATAACCTTCATCAGGAACTATCTTACTTGTTAATCTGAGTTATCAAATGCACATGAATTACACATATACGATTGTTTGAAACGCATTGTTTTGAACAGATTGTTTATAATTACATAAGAACACCTGTCATCTGTTAAGTGGTTGTTTGATATCCCTTTGTGATGAGACTGTAACCAAAGTACCATATTGAAAGCATTTAATTATCATTTATATACTTCATAAATAAGTTTGGAATACAATTTGTGTGGAGTTACTAGCATACAATCTTGCAAATTCCTATACTTTTTATGTGACTGTTTAAGTGCATTATCTAGATGTTGTGGTACAGTTTAACTAATGTGATAATCACACAGACCCATTTGTTGGGTATCAATACTTACAGTATGTCTCGAAATTGCTCCATGTCTTTTGAAATTTTCATCTGTAAGAGTTGAAATTTTGAAAGTCTCTGTCTTTCCGCAAAGAGATATTGACACAGAAGTATTAAGCTTGCAAACAGTATTTAAAACAATGATAACTGCTGTAAAAATGTGTATGTGAAAAGACAAGAGTACTTGTGTCTAGTGAGGGTATTTATAATCTGAGTTAAAGACATGTTTGTAAAAGGGTTGGGGTGCCTAGTTTGCACCCATTGACAGTATGACTGGGATTAATGAGAAAAGGGTTTTACAGTGTCAATGTGAATGTCCAGTAAAGATTAAAATGATGAATGCAATAAAGCAGTTTTACCTGTCAGTTAAAACTCATTTTCAAACACCCAGTCTTATTCTTGCTGTTTACCGTACTAGCTGTGGAAATCTATTGAGAGTTCAGGTCATCAAAGCTTTGTGATCGACAGTTTCATTGTAAACATTTTCTGACCACATGAAATTACAGACCTGAAAATTGTGGAGGTCATCATTGTGTGGCTATGTTAATACCTTTGTGTAGTTAATATACATTGAGCTGTAAAAGGAACAGGTGGATGTATTATTATTTGTTCTGCTGCTTCCAAGTGAACATATACATATACTGGTACATTATACTGTGGTGTTATACCATCAGAATGACACTTTCATATCGTAGATCGAGAGAATGACAAAAAAACACCTGATACTACATGTGAGGTATAATTTTTGGTTGACCTTACTGTATACTGGGAAACAGTCAAATTTTCGCCCTCCACTGAAAGAATCCATTTTTGTGCTGTGTTATTTTCGCCCTCCACTGGTAGAATCCATTTACACTCGTGTTATTTTCGCCCTTCACTGGTAGAATCCATTTACACTCGTGTTATTTTCGCCCTCCACTGGTAGAATCCATTTACACTCCGTGTTATTTTCGCCCTTCAGATGTTATTACTATGTATAGTATGTTGTGTATTTATTTGTCACCACCGTGATAAATTCGCTCACATTACGGAGGGCGGAAAAAGGCAAAATTAAACTGACGAAAACTTCCCAATACCATGTATACAGATTGTGTACAGTTAAACCTCGATGTAATTCCCCACGTTTAATTTTCAACCTCATTTACCACACACATATATCAAGGACTCTTATTCCACCTTTCCTTTACTCATTCACCCCTGAAATTTCATAATGAACTATTCTAACCTTTGAATTGGAAGGGTTCAAATGTGTCTTCAGAGGTGAATGAGTTAACAAATCTTTATGCATTCCCAAATGTTTCGTAAAACCCCATCTGCAATATCCTCAGGATTAGCGCACTTATATTCTGTGCAACTCTGGAATATGTCATGGCAAAATGGAAGGCATGCGGCTATAGCTATGTGGTTATTATTGGGTAAAAATATATACAGACTTCTGCCCTTTAGAGATTACAGAGCTGCGACACCCCACTTCAAAGTCAGTCAATTTTACTGAAATGCTGCCATTGGATTTTTTTGATTTTCATCAAATGATCAAACTAGTCTTCGTGTATCATGAATAAGGTGGCACACATTGAGCCTTCAATTTCTTCATGACTATTCCAGGAGATGGCCCTGTAAGTTGTAAAGAGTTTGTGCCCAATCCCTTTTGACTGTTTAATGTCAATAAAATTCGTTTGAATGAAAAATAAATCCAGGAGTGCAGAAAGCGCAAGTAAGCGTTGCTCCAGGAATATCGAGTATGGCTAAAACCCTTTATAGTGCCACAATTTTTCTTATGACTAATAGGGTCAGTATAAAAAGGGTTTGCAACAAGTATTCCGAGCAAAGTCAATGTGCTATCAGGATACATGTCATTGTATGTGTAATTATTACTTATAAATGGGTTGAATGTACAGGTAGTGTAAAACCAGCGTAATGTGATGTTTAATAACATATCAATGTGTAATGTCAATGTCACATTTTATGTACACAAGTCTGTGATCCAAAGAGAGAGTGCGAAATAAAAGTAGAAATATGATTGAGTTTCAGTTTTAATTGTTTTTGGATATGTTTTAGAATTACTTTAACTTGGAGAACCACTACCTGTCTGACCATGTGGGTTTTCTCTGGGTATCCTGGTTTCCTCTTTGGCTCTTTAGGTCTTTTGTTATTAGAAAGGTCAGATATACAAGTGATAAGGTCATATATGGGGAAAGGTCAATGATTTGTCTGAAACACATGTGACAAGTGAAGAAAGGTCAAGGTCCTGTAAGAAATACGTGATAGGTGAAGAAAGGTCAAGGATTGTCATCAAATGTGAAAAAAGGTTGCCCAAGACACACATCACTACAACAAAAGGTCAAAAACTTGTCTGAGCCAAACAACACATACAAAAGGTAGAGGACTAATTATCTGATATGCATGTTACATAATTATGAGTATTTGTCCGGGAAATGTCACAAGTTGAGAAATGTAAAGAACTTGTCAGATATGCACATATGAAGAAAAGTTCTGTTAATTAAGAATTGTCCGAGACACCTGTCGACCACAGGTCAGAAAATGAATGACAAAGCCCTCTTTCTAGAAAATGGTATATATTTATTATTTCTTCCTTATATACAAAAACATACATTTATGTTTCATCAAATGTCATAAATACTTTTAAATTCCCAAACCCCCTTTTTTTTAAAAGAAAATGAACTGCATGCATGTTGTAATATAACCAGAACAATGTAATCTCTTAAAAATCACAAACATATCAAAATTCCCAAACTTAATATATACCATGATAACTGAATACCCTATTTACAGGAAACACAAATGAAAGGGATCCAAAAAAGGGATTCCTGGGAATCACAAATTCCTGAATGAAGGAGACTTTGACAAAGCCCTGGCATTCTGTGATGTTTTTTTGAGGAAAAATCTCTGTATTATTTACCTTAAAACTAATGAAACCAATAGGATATAATGCATTATGTATAGATAATTGAAAACATTTTTGTATACTCTTTTATGTATAACTCTGTAATATAATGAGCTATTCAGACGAAAACATATTGAGAATATCATGGTGATATGTACTCGCACAACTGAAAAGATATGAGAAGTTATCTATTGGTGAATTTATTCTAACCATACCTCATTGGTTGAAGCCCATAGTCGTTATCTGAATATATTATAAAGCATTACCTACATAAAGCAAATATAATTTTTGAGCTTACTGTAAATATCATTCGTATTATCTTAAGATATAAAACATGTGACACAATTCCAAAGAGACAGGAGCGTACTAGATATAAATGAGACAATTTCTCATGCTTAAAATACCAGTCAACCTCACAGAACTTTACTTCAATTGAACCTGGCTATTTAATAAATTTTTTTTTTTTAAATTTACATTTTTGTATGATCAAAAATATTGTGGACATTACCGGTAGATCAAATTTTATAACAGGAAGTGTTTGTAAGAGGTGGTTTATTTTTCATCGTTGTGTGGTTATACATTTAAAACAATACACTCTTGCAAAAATATAATATATGTTATGTAATACCTAATGTTATATAAAGATTCATTCTACAAAGAAATATGATTTTCTGAACAGGATCATTTTCAGCAATCAACATTTAAATGTTCACAGATGGGAGACAAACTAGAGGCTCCCATCAGTACAATAATCACAAGTACGATATTCTGTTTCTCATTTTATAATTGTTGGACAGTTCATCTCTGATAATGCATCTTTATTGAGTTTCCATCCTCCTATCTACAAAAGTTGAATATCTTATTTTTTAAAATATCCTAGGAGTGAACGTTGTGTACTGATCATCATGATCACTGCTGTGTATTTTTAGAATCATTAAGACTCTTTTAACTGACTTTCTAGAGCATAAGCACAGCCTGTAATACTGGGGACATGGTCTCAACTATTTTTACCGTATTGTACTTATCTGGCAATAAACCCATGCCTGGTAATAAGCCCACCCTATCTATTGCAGATCAGTTGAAATCACAACAAATTATATTTCACTGTCCTGTGATAAGCTCATCCCTTGCTTTGAGGTGGATATGAAGTGCTGGTCCCCTAGGCTTACTGCAGGATAAATACACTACAATGTATATCGTTATGTTCTAAGTCCCCTAGGCTTACTGCAGGATAAATACACTATATCCATATGTTCTAAGCTGCTTAGATAATAAGTTTCTGCGAGGAAGTGATCAGGTCATTCATTGTCATATTGACCTACTTGTAATTAAGTCAATACACTTGCATGAATTGGGATATTATTTTGTAACCAAAATTTATTTGTTAATTATTAATTGTCAAGATAATTGTCCTTTAATTTTTATTATTCTAGATATGTTTTCTTTCTGTAAAAAAAAACTTTATCTAAATTTTCCCATTCATTTTTTTTGTTTATTTTTTTTCCATAATATTCATAAATTTTTCGGTTCACATTCCAATATGTTTTTTCTTGGGTAAGCGATCTTCATCATGTAAAGATAAGATCCATAATCCTTTAATTCTGGAAACTTATGGAACACTTTAAAAAAAGTATTTTTTATCACTATGTAAGAATTATTCAAGGATGGTGAAGTTTTTCAGCTTGTCCTTGAAAATTGTTACAAACAGCAGCAAGTTTGTTGGCAGATCAGAGATAATGGGAGATCCGTTCCATAGAGTCGGAGATGACGTAAGATCCTTCACAGAGTGAAGTCCCGTCGGCCTCCATACTGAGAGTCTGGAACGGCAACGACTGGCTGGATTGCTATGGAATGCTTCGAAAGTGTGTCGCCAGAGTAGCCATTTAGCTCGGCTGTAAATAATGAAACACATGTTAAAATATTTAACAGCATAATGATGCTGATTCTTATATATATATTTTTTTAATAACTTTAATTTGATGAATTTTATTTTATTGCTGTAAGCGATCAAACACATCTACAAGAAGAGATTTAATCTTTGTCAAAGCAGGATTCGCCCGTCCTAAAATAGAATCAATAATTTTGAAACTTGTAGGTATTTGTATATGTTAGACAGCTGCTGCTCCAAGCAAAATAAAGTAATTGTTTAACATATTTCTATAAATAGTAGCAGCGAGACCTGAGCCATCTAATTTGAATCCTGAAATAGGAACTTGATCATGGTATTCTCATACATTCTCGTACTTTGTTTAACATATGATCAAAATATTTTAAGAAATACATTCCTACTAGACTGATGACACATGAATTCACACAGGACAGATGTGGTAGCACTATATACCCCTTCCCACCCCCTAACCCCCACCCTAGAATGATGGAGACATCATCCCTTCCCCATAACCCCCAACCTAGAATGATGGAGACATCATCCCATCCACCTAACCCCCCACCAAGAATGATGGAGACATCATCCCACCCCCTAACACCCACACTAGAATGATAGAGACATCATCCCAACACCTAACCCCCACCCTAGAATAATGGCGACATCATCCCACCCCCTATCCCCCGACCTAGAATAATGGAGACATCATCCCACCCCCTAACCCCCACCCTAGAATGATGGGGACATCATCCCA
>NW_018403789.1:521672-525028 GCF_002113885.1 Mizuhopecten yessoensis | reverse complement strand
CCCCCACCCTAGAATGATGGAGACATCATCCCACCCACCTATCCCCCACCCTAGAATGACGGAGACATCCTTCCCACCCACCTAACCCCCACCCTAGAATGATAGGATTACATGGGGACATTGTGACTCCTAACCATTAATTTTTGACAGCCATGCACCACTAGGGAGTTATATCCATTCATTTAAGATCTAAGACACACAAACCTATTTAGGATGGACGTCAGACCATTTTTGAATGATTCAAACAAATTTCAATGAAATTAAGTAAATTTATTGTCAATGAGTCGATATATACACCTAACTATTTTAGATATTTGAGAGACCTCTGCTTGGTTTTGACAACAACTTAATTTTTGACAGATAACCATTCATCTTTAATACTTTTCCTTTAAGACAGATATAAACTCCATTGGGACACACACTTGCTTCTTACGAAGACGCACATTACTATCAAGCCGACGGACACCCACTCTTTTTTATGCAAAAACTTCTTGAGAAAGACATTCAATCTTTTTTACAAAGACTTCTTTTGAAACAAAAATGCTCCTTTTAGACAAACGCCCCCTTATTTCTGCAAGACACCCACACTCATTTCTGACACCCACCCACTCATTTCTGACGCCCAGCCCCTTATTATTGAGACACAAACTTAATTCTGACAGAAACCAATTCATTTCTGCCAGACACCAACCTATTTCTGACACCCATCCACTTATATCTTACACTCAACCACTTATTTCTGACACCCCACTTATTTCTGACACACCCACTTATTTCTGACACCTACCAACTCATTTCTGGCACACACACCTACTCATTTCTGACACCCACCCACCTATATCTGACACCCACCCACTTATTTCTGCCAGACACCCACTTATTTCTGACACCCACCCACTTATTTCTGACACCCACCCACTTATTTCTGCCAGACATCCTCTTATTTCTGCCAGACACTCACTTATTTCTGCCAGACACCCCCTCATTTCTGACACCCACCCACTCATTTCTGCCAGACATTCACATATTTCTGCCAGACATGTACTCCTACTTATTTTTGCCAGACACCCATTCATTTCTGACAGACACCCACTCATTTCTGATGGCACACACTTATTTATGACAATCACCCACTCAGTTTGAACAAACATTCACTAATATTGTAAGTGGGGGGAGAGGCTTACAAAGTCTCATGCATTATTTTTCAGTCATACAATATTGCTTTTTGCGTTGAAGGTTTATAAATTAAAAAGTTTAGCCTTCATAATTATTCCTATTTCCCCAGCTATTATTATGCTGGAAAGAACAGTTTTCTATTGCTTGATACTAATTTTGAAGTATTGAAGGCTGTTCCGAGTACAGTGCAGTATTTCTATTTGACATTTGAATACTGATAGATCATGTATATACTCACATTTCGTCACAGTACCAGTAGTTGAGTACATCTCCAGCTTTGCACGTTTTGTGGCTAGGAGGAAGGCGAGAACAGAGAGGAAGATTGCATCAAATATTCCCAGGATGGCGAGGATGTATCCCCAGCGAACGCTACACTCGCCCAGGCGGTATTCTCCAGCGGTGTCGCCACAGATTGCCTTCACCTCTATCTGGTTCCACCCACTAGGGTAGATCACACAGGCCAGGAACATGAACAGGGCTACAGGGCAAAACAACCAAAACAAATGTAAATCTTAAATCAAGGCCAGCTGGTTTACAATTAAGTAACCACCTACAAATACTTTAATTAGTTATAATCATAATTAGTACTATTTTTACTCCTTTTCCCTGTCATCTTCACAATGTGTATTAAAGCCCTCTAAAAACATAAAAGCAGGTCTATGACAACTCCAATGTACCAAGATTATTTATTTTTAGCTCCTGATTCATTAGGGGAAAAATATATGAAATATATGTAGAAGTCATTGGTTTTTATTAGATGACGTGGCTTGTATAATTTCTTTTCCAGAGTTATACATTTATGACTTTATTATGAAAGGATCTGCACCAATTATGTTCCCACTAGTTACTTGTTTTCTTGGTAATGTATGTGAAATAATTTTTAAATCAAAATCCAATATCATGATTTAAAAGATCTAAAATGTGATTGGTGATTTTTGTAAATTTCTCTAATTACCTCCCCCCCCCCCAAAAAATAAATAAATCCAATCCTGTTTTTAGAGTCATATTACCTGAAAAATAATTGTTTTGTATTACAAAAACGATGACCTGATGACAAAATATTACATACCACAGGTATACAACCTACATGTAAATGATCTGAGTTACTAGGACACAAAAATGTGTACATTGGCATCTACTGGACCGACATTATGGACATTTTTAACATAATGTAAAATGTTGATTTAAATGCTGTGATGTGTTCGTTTTAAGCTGATATAAAAGCCGATTTAAAATTTAAAGCACAAATCAAGACCCCCCTACCATTTTTTGTTGCCCAAAGTTTACTCTTTAAATTTATAGAAGTTTACCAAGTGGCCCATCTCATTAAGTTACAGCTCACTTGCATTCACTGCCCTCAAATTGGGTCCTTGTCTACACGTATATCATCATTGAGGGACTAGAACTCAATACTGACAATTGCACATACCTGGTTAAGTCTTTGAAAAACTTGTTCTCACAGGCTTGAAAATAATAAGGTTAAGAGCAGTGGTGGTAGTGGAGATAGAGGATTGGGGAGGGGTGGGTGGTGGTGGTGAAATATGGGGGTTTTGGTGGCAGTAGAGATAAAGGATTGGGGAGAGGTGGGTGGTAGTGGTGAAATATGTTTTTTTTTTATGTCAGTAGAGATAAAGGATTGGGGAGGGGTGGGTGGTGGTGGTGAAATATGTTTTTTTTTGTGTCAGTAGAGATAAAGGATTGGGGAGGGGTGGGTGGTGGTGAAATATGGGGGTTTTGGTGGCAGTAGAGATAAAGGATTGGGGAGGGAGGGGTGGGTGGTGGTGGAGAATTGTTTTTTTTGGTGGCAGTAGAGATAAAGGATTGGGGAGGGGTGGGTGGTGTTGGTGGGGAGAGGGGGTTGGGGTGAGAGATGTGATGAGGTTTGGTGGTGGTCGTAGCGGAGATGAAGGATTTGGGGAGTGGGATGGTGAAAGGGGTTTGTGGAAGTGGAGATGAAGGATTGGGATGCGGGGGATGAAATTTGGGGTATTGTGGGTTTAATGGTGGTGGTGGTTGTAGTAAAGGATTGGGGAGAGGGGGTGGGGTGAGAGATGATATGAAGTTTTATGTGGTTTGGTGGTGGTCACAATGGAGATGAAGGATTAGGGGAGTGGGATGGTGAAAGTTTCGTTTTTGTGGGATTTGGAGGTGGTGGAAGTAGAGATGAAAGACTTTGGGGG